>NW_027021173.1:20000-33414 GCF_036884655.1 Musa acuminata AAA Group | reverse complement strand
TCCCAAAAGAGATGCCGCAATGTTGAAGAGAAAATTATCTGCCTTGCAAACATATCTCGGCGGTATCAAATATATGACGGGATTGCCTGATATTGTGATCATCGTTGATCAGCAAGAAGAATATATGGCTCTTCGAGAATGTGTAATTTTAGGGATTCCGACGATTTGTTTAATCGATACAAATTGTGACCCCGATCTCGCAGATATTTCGATCCCAGCCAATGATGACGCTATAGCTTCAATCCGATTGGTTCTTAACAAATTAGTATCCGCAATTTGTGAGGGCCGTTGTAGCTATATAAGAAATCGTTGATTATGATTAAGAATAATTAGTTAATTATTTGGGGATTTTATAGATTTATTGGATCGGTTACTATTCTTGAATTAAAAAAAAGAAAAAACAAAATGGAAATGTGGGCATATTGATAATATGTTATGATGTTATGTGATTTCTTGGTATCCTATGTAATTTCTTGATATCCTAAATATACGATTGATGAATACAATTAGTGATTCAAGTTGGTGAGTTGAGAAAGAGATGGTTGAATCAAAATAATTTATTTTTTGAAGTTCAATTTTTGTTAGAGGACCATATGAATGTTATACCATGTTCCATTAAAACACTCAAGGGGTTATACGATATATCGGGTGTAGAAGTAGGCCAACATTTCTATTGGCAAATAGGAGGTTTACAAGTCCATGCCCAAGTACTTATCACTTCTTGGGTAGTAATTGCTATCTTATTAGGTTCGGTGATCCTAGCTGTTCGGAATCCACAAACCATTCCGACCGGCGGTCAGAATTTCTTCGAATATGTCCTTGAATTTATTCGAGACTTGAGCAAAACCCAGATTGGAGAAGAATATGGTCCTTGGGTTCCCTTTATTGGAACTATGTTCCTATTTATTTTTGTTTCTAACTGGTCAGGTGCTCTTTTACCTTGGAAAATTATACAGTTACCTCATGGGGAGTTAGCTGCGCCCACGAATGATATAAATACTACTGTTGCTTTAGCTTTACTCACGTCAGTCGCATATTTTTATGCGGGTCTTAGCAAAAAAGGATTGGGTTATTTTGGGAAATACATTCAACCAACTCCAATACTTTTACCAATTAACATCCTAGAAGATTTCACAAAACCCTTATCTCTTAGTTTTCGACTTTTCGGGAATATATTGGCTGATGAATTAGTAGTTGTCGTTCTTGTTTCTTTAGTCCCTTCAGTAGTTCCTATACCTGTCATGTTTCTTGGATTATTTACAAGTGGTATTCAAGCTCTTATTTTTGCAACGTTAGCTGCGGCTTATATAGGTGAATCCATGGAGGGTCATCATTGACTAGCTTTCAAAATAGTCTTTTTATTATTATTTTTTATTATTATTATTAAGTAAGTTTATCCCAATTCATGCGTGGTTCAAGATAATCCAATTGGTTGGGGAACATAATAACGTATTACTATATGACTTAGAGTTTTAGGAGAAAAGATGGACGGTATTACAGAATTGTAAAAAAAAAAAGAAGGGTTGGGGAGGTTATACTAGATGTATGTAATGTCTATAAGCTCGGACCCCGTCTATGTTTCTAGGAATGATTCTAGAATCCGATTTAATCTAAAAAAAATGCGGGTGGTTTACGTTATGGAAGAAACAAATATATATGTCATATTAGAATGACATTAGATATTCATTAGTTATATAAGGCTATCCCTATCATCCTATATAACATCACTATATTACATAATTACATGCTATTACTTAATTACATGCTATTACTTAATTACATACTATTACTATTTTTATAATCATAACTTCTACTCTGTAATCATAATATAATCCTATACATAATATAAAATATAATCCTATACATAATATAATCCTATAATGATAATATAATATAATAATAATATTAATATAATAATAATATAATAAATATAATAATAAATAATAATAAATAAATAAATAAATATAAGTAAATAAATATAAGTAATAAAATAAGTATTAGTTAACATTAATAATTAGTTTAATAGTTAATATTAATATAAGTATTAATATTCATATGTAAAATATCTAAGTATCAATTAAGTATTAGTTAATATAATCATTTATAATTATATTATCGATAATTATTAGTATTAATTATTACTATATATTGATATTGGTACTACTACATACTTTTATATTACTACATATTGATATATTGATATTGATTTGTATTGGTATTAATTTGATTGATATTGATTGCAGCTCACACTGCATTTAGTCACACTCCATTTAGACGGATTTCAATATCAGTCCTTCTATTTTGTCTGTGATTGTGGATTGAATGAACAAAGAGATGAACTCAAGAATGGTGTAGTAAAGAACGAAGAATTAAATGAAAGAGTGGTTCGAAACAAAGAAATACAATAGTTAGAACTGTATGCATATGGATTTACAAAAACTCCATTATGGGTAAAAACGAGATAGTTGTGACGATTCAGTTCAGTAATTTAGTAATATTATCATTTCAATTCGGAGTTTTTAGTTACTTCGGACCGCTGGATCTTAATGATAAAATGAGTAATAATTCATTGGTTGATTGTATCATTAACCATTTCTTTTTTTTTGTGCGAGGAACTTACCATGAATCCACTGATTTCTGCCGCTTCCGTTATTGCTGCTGGATTGGCCGTGGGGCTTGCTTCTATTGGACCTGGAGTTGGTCAAGGTACTGCTGCAGGCCAAGCTGTAGAAGGTATTGCGAGACAACCAGAAGCAGAGGGTAAAATACGAGGTACTTTATTGCTTAGTCTAGCTTTTATGGAAGCTTTAACAATTTACGGACTGGTCGTGGCGTTAGCGCTTTTATTTGCGAATCCTTTTGTTTAATCCTAGAAATAAATAGAAAAAAGTACCTTACATACTTTTTTCTTATTTTATTAACTTTAACTTGGAATTGCCCTTTGCTTCTTCGAATTATATTTACACTTTACTTATAAATTACTTATTTGTTGAGACAATACGCCAGGAAGGGCTGATTTGAGGATGAGGAATTACCAGATTCGCTTGCTTTCTTCCTTTCTGTCCTTAGCTTAGTACAATAGAAAACTTTTTTACTTTCATTGTTCGAAGCGTTTCAACAAACGAAATAGTTATCAATTGATATGAGATCTAAGACCTAAGTAAAGTATCTTATTGGAAACTTCTTGAAAACTTAAAAAATAATAAATTTCAAACAAATGATTTAATCTATTGCCATTAAATAAAGTGGAAATGAAATTAATAAAAAGAAATCGATCAAAAAAAGGCGAGTGAAGTGATACAAAAAGAACTCTGTTCTTTGTTAGTCCTATCCATAAGAGAGGGGAGCATATGAAAAATGTAATCGATTCTTTCGTTTCCTTGGGTCACTGGCCATCCGCCGGGAGTTTCGGGTTTAATACCGATATTTTAGCAACAAATCCAATAAATCTAAGTGTAGTGCTTGGTGTATTGATTTATTTTGGAAAGGGAGTGTGTGCGAGTTGTGTATTTCAAGAATAGGTTGGATCCATCCAGCTGCACTTTATTTATGGTATTTATAGGAGAAATAGGAAAAAGGTGCACGATCTCGACGAATTACTTCTGAATAAATTAAGAAATCATATGTAAGAACCATAGCATTTCGTGACTTATTGGTAAATCCACTTTGATTCTCTATCAACCAATAATGTGAGACCATTAACATGGTTAAAGCTAAATTGTTTAAAGTCCAGGTAAAACATGGTACTCTTTCTACCACTTCTACCACTACGTTAGTAACGAAATGGTTAAAAAAAAAATAGTTGGTAATTTATTTGATTTGATATAGAACACTCATATCGATAAAAGAATTTGAACCATTTACTAGAAAAATGAGCACTTTGCTTTTTTTATCTAATGCCGAAATGACGACCTATGTATAAAAAAAGAGGAATTTTTGGACTTGAAGAAACAAATAAAAAATATAATAATTATTATTTTCATTTTTTTAAAATGAAAAATGAAATAGAATTCTAAAAATGAAAATGATAAATAAAATACAAAACAAATATAAATAAAATACAAATAAAGAAACAACTTTGCTGACAATTCTAGATTTTTGTCTGGTCTAGTCGGAAGAGTCCTCCTGATATTCTGGTCTTGTATCAGTTTTGACATCTTTGAATACAAACAGAAAAGAGAGGGTAGGCTCATTACATTAAAAAAGATATGGGAATACCCACACCATAAATAAAACATTAAAAAAGATATGGGAATACCCACACCATAAATAAAATAAATAATTGAGCGTGAGAGCCAAATGAATCGAAAGATTCATGTTTGGTTCGGGAAGAGATCATGGAAGTTTTGAAATTAATGATAAGATAATCTACTTTCATTAAATGATTTATTAGATAATCGAAAACAGAGGATTTTGAATACTATTCGAAATTCGGAAGAATTACGTAAAGGGGCCATTGAGCAGCTCGAAAGAGCCCGGGCTCGCTTACGTAAAGTGGAAATGGAAGCAGATGAGTATCGAATGAATGGATACTCTGAAATAGAACGAGAAAAACAAAATTTGATTAATGCCACTAGTAATAGTTTGGAACAATTAGAAAATTACAAAAATGAAACCCTTCAGTTTGAACAACAAAGAGCGATTAATCAGGTCCGACAACGAGTTTTCCAACAAGCCTTACAAGGAGCTCTAGGAACTCTGAATAGTTGCTTGAATAGCGAGTTACATTTCCGTACGATCCGTGCTAATATTGGCATTCTCGGGGCCATGCAAGAAATAACTGATTAGCCCTTCTTTTTTTAGTTATAGTTTAGGCATTATTTTTATCTTTTCCTTCCTAAAAAGAATAAAGAAACACTAATGGTAACCCTTCGAGCCGACGAAATTAGTAATATTATTCGTGAGCGTATTGAACAATATAGTAGAGAAATAAAGATTGTGAATACCGGTACCGTACTTCAAGTAGGCGACGGAATTGCTCGTGTTCATGGTCTTGATGAAGTAATGGCAGGTGAATTAGTAGAGTTTCAAGAGGGTACAATAGGCATTGCTCTGAATTTGGAATCAAATAATGTTGGCGTTGTATTAATGGGTGATGGTTTGATGATACAAGAGGGAAGTTCCGTAAAAGCAACAGGACGAATTGCTCAGATACCTGTGAGTGAGGGTTATTTGGGTCGTGTTATAAATGCTCTGGCTAAACCTATTGATGGGAGAGGTGAAATTTCAGCTTCTGAATCTCGGTTAATTGAATCTCCTGCCCCAGGTATTATTTCTAGACGTTCTGTATATGAGCCTCTTCAAACGGGGCTTATTGCCATTGATTCGATGATCCCTATAGGACGCGGTCAGCGAGAATTAATTATTGGGGACAGACAGACCGGCAAAACAGCCGTAGCCACAGATACGATTCTCAATCAAAAAGGTCAAAATGTAATATGTGTTTATGTAGCTATTGGTCAAAAAGCATCTTCTGTGGCTCAGGTAGTGACTACTTTCCGGGAAAAGGGGGCGATGGAATATACTATTGTGGTAGCCGAAACGGCGGATTCACCTGCTACATTACAATACCTCGCTCCTTATACGGGAGCGGCTCTGGCTGAGTTTTTTATGTATCGTGGACAACATACTTTAATAATTTATGATGATCTCTCCAAACAGGCACAAGCTTATCGCCAAATGTCTCTTCTATTAAGAAGACCTCCCGGTCGTGAAGCTTATCCAGGAGATGTTTTTTATTTGCATTCACGACTTTTGGAAAGAGCCGCTAAATCAAATTCTAGTTTAGGTGAAGGAAGTATGACCGCTTTACCGATAGTTGAGACTCAATCTGGAGACGTTTCAGCTTATATTCCTACTAATGTAATTTCCATTACAGATGGACAAATATTCTTATCTGCCGATCTATTCAATGCTGGAATCCGACCTGCTATTAATGTGGGTATTTCCGTTTCCAGAGTAGGATCCGCAGCTCAAATTAAAGCCATGAAACAAGTAGCCGGCAAATCAAAATTGGAACTAGCGCAATTCACAGAGTTAGAAGCCTTTGCACAATTCGCTTCTGATCTCGATAAAGCTACTCAGAATCAATTGGCAAGAGGTCAACGATTACGCGAGTTGCTTAAACAATCCCAATCAGACCCTCTCGCAGTGGAAGAACAGATAGCTACTATTTATACCGGAGCGAATGGATATCTTGATCCGCTAGAAATTGGACAGGTAAAGAAATTTCTCAGTCAGTTACGTAGCTACTTAAAAAACAATAAACCTAAATTTCAAGAAATTATATCTTCTACCAAGACATTCACCGAGGAAGTAGAATTTCTTTTGAAGGAAGCTATTCAAGAACAGATCGAACTGTTTTTACTTCAGGAACAAACATAAATTTCTTACTTTTATTCTATTCTTGGTATATTCTATTCTTAGTACAAGAGTAATCATTGAGAAATAGTTCTGATTCGAATGATTCAAAAAGGGTTTCTTAGTATAGCCATTTTTAAAAAGTATAGCCATTTTAAAAATAGATGGAAATAAATTGCGTCCAATAGGATTTGAACCTATACCAAAGGTTTAGAAGACCTCTGTCCTATCCATTAGACAATGGACGCTTTTCATTCCTATTTTATTTTTTTGTATTCTTACTTTCTTTTGTTCGGATAAAAAATCAAATTACACGGAAAATATTTTAGGGAATAAAAAAGAATGCATATCTAAATTGATGGTGCATGTATGTATAATACATAATAAGATGTATAATACATAACATAATAAGATGTATAATACATAATAAGAAATATGGAGCGGGTAGCGGGAATCGAACCCGCATCGTTAGCTTGGAAGGCTAGGGGTTATAGTCGACGTTGCTTGATCACTTTTAACGTCTCTAATTCAAAACCGAACGTGAAATTTTGATTTCATTCGGCTCCTTTATGGAAGATTGATGTATTCCTAGAGAAAATTAGATCCATAACATCTATGTCAGCCTTTCTGTCTGAATGTATCCCAAACTACTCGCTTACTAGATGATCCCTCTAGAGGAGAGGGATTATACCAAATCCGTCTAGTCTAGTTACTTCGTTCCCTATTTCCACTCGCAGGATCCCGAGGAAAAGAATTTGGTTTCCACCGAGCTGAAACAATATGCTGATGGTTCTAGTAAACCAAAACCACCCTTTTCTAGCTTGTTTGGCTTCAATTTCCCTTTTACAAACACCAAATTTAAGATCTAGTTACGATTGGAAATAAACTTTTGTATCTTCATCCATAGATCCTTTATTCATACTCATTCGATTGGAAGAATTGATCCAATTCAAAAAAAATTATGTTTCACGACTCCATATACATAATCCAATTTTCTTATTCAATTTCGAAAATAGAATTTCTAATTGGACTTTGGATACAAATCGTGAGAATGTATGTTCTTCCTCAAATATGCTATTGAGAGGTAAAGGATTAAACCCTTTTAAGAAATAAAGTTTTTGATCGGAGTATGCAAAAAACCGAGAGACCCCTTAACTTTTTAAGTTGTTAATAGAACGAATCACACTTTTACCACTAAACTATACCCGCTACATATACATTATTGTATATGAATGGACTATTTGTCGAACAAGGGAGTGAGACGCAATCAAGATAGCATTAAAATTATAACGTTGACACATATTTAGTCCCGCCAGCCAGGGACTTAAAAGGCGAAGAGCACAAAGCTTTTCTAAATAACATATATAAATTTAAAAAACAGTATAAAGTTATACTTATACTTTTCCTTTGCTGGATTGCTGGCATTCTCAGTCTGTCTGAAGGGGTCATTGAAGCTGGACAAAAAAAGAGGTACTGGCCCGGCCAGTACTTAACTAGGACCAGGCCGGGAGAATAAACCTTTCGTACAAAATTAAAGAAGTAAGGTTTTCTTTCTATTGGAGATACCTGTTTCGAATCTTATCTAAATGGAATTCTTGATCAAATTCGTTCTTGACTTACTCTTAACTTACTTAAATGAAACTTAAATTAAATTACGTAAATGTAAATTAACTTAAATATAAATATAATTATATAATTACTTATATAATTACATTACTTAAATTATTAAAATTAACTTAACTTAATATAAATATAATTATATAATTATAATTATATAATTACTTAATTATATAATTACTTATAATATAATATTATTATAATATAATATTATTAATTACTTAATTATATAATTACTTATAATATACAATTACTTATAAAATTACTTATAATATAATATTATAATATTTAATATTATAATATTTAAGAAATTTTTTATTACATAAAAAAAAACCTTTAATTTGTTTTTTCTTTACTTTAATTGAAAATAAAATTTCAATTCCTTTAACCTTTAAATTTAGATTAGAATTTATTAATAATTTTAATTTTTAATTATTCACTTTTTATTTTTTTTTTATTTCATCTGTAATGAAATCTATTCTATAATTAGAAATTTTAATAGAATGTTTCATATTTCTAATGATAATGTTATAATTATAATGTTTAATATCTTTCTTAAATTATAATGTTTAATATCTTTCTTAATAAAAAATATTATATTAATGTCTTTCTTAAACTTAATAATTAATATCTTAAAAATTAAAAATTTTTTCTTTTTTATTATTTTCTTTTCTTTTTTTATTTAATTTCAATTTAAATTGAAATAGTTAATTTCAATTTCATTTGAAATTTTATTGAAATTTCAATTTTATTTAAATTGGGAGAGATGGCTGAGTGGACTAAAGCGGCGGATTGCTAATCCGTTGTACGAGTTATTCGTACCGAGGGTTCGAATCCCTCTCTCTCCGCCCGCTCTGATTACTTGATACTTTCGATTTCGAAGGAATTTCGATTCCTTTATTTTTTTATAGGTAAAGTGAATATATGGAATAGATAAAATAATAAGAAAAAATTAGAAAAACAAAGAAAACTCAATTTTTTTTTATTCCTCACGTCCAGGATTACGTCCCGGATCATTAGATAAGAATCCGAAGATGAAGAGAGAAACAAAGAATATCACTACTGTGTAAACAAAGAGTTTGAGAGTAAGCATTACACAATCTCCAAGATAAGATCATTTTAGAAAAAGGGAATAGATTACCTATTTTTTCTTTTTACCACATATACTATTTTGTTTGATTTGACATCATACCCCCCAAAATGGAGTTTTTTGATTTGAAAAGAAAAAGAAAGTCACTTTTACGAATTTCTTTGTAATAAGATTTTTATTCCTTCCTCACAAAAATTTTCTTGTCATATCGACAATTAGGTATTGTAGGGGACCTAGACCTAATAAACTCCTTACTCACTGAAAGGTCAGAACGAGTAAATAAACTGATCAAAATTCATCTCCGCGGTTACTCAATATACAAGAATTTCCATTTTTTAATCGAGGGTTTATAATTCTAATGTAAGACTTAGCCGATCTTATCCATTTTTATAATTTTTTTTGTCGAATAAATCATGAATGGATTTGGCAAAGTATTAAGGATTTTATCGAAAACTTACAGCAGCTTGCCAAACAAAGGCTAAGAGAAAAAAGAGAACAGGTATGACAGGCATCACATCTACGATTGGATTGAAAACGGCATAAGCTTCAGGCAATTTGGCAAAGAAAAAACTATTCGAATAAAGGACAGAATTAAGACAGATACAGATTAAGCTAAAGATATTAAACATAACAAACATTTCGTTCTTGTAGATTAGATAATTTTATTTTGATTGAGTTATTTTTATAAGGGAAAAATGAAAAAGGCAAGTCAAAAAATCCTTCTTTTTTTTTGAACTCTCCCAAATCAAAAATCCTTCCTTCCATTCTCAAATGAGAATACAAGGAATTCTACTTTCATACATTATCTTAATTGAATTCTATGTAATGATCAATTAACTTTTTTGATTCTATATCTAATCTACATGTGTTGAATCCTAGCAACAAACAAAATACCCCATATGTTTTTATTATGTATTATGTATTTTTTTGGGGGGGGGGGATTGACGAATAACTAATTCTAATAATAGTCTTGACTAGTGCCAAACAGGAAAAATGGGGCGTGGCCAAGCGGTAAGGCAGCGGGTTTTGGTCCCGTTATTCGGAGGTTCGAATCCTTCCGTCCCAGATCGTTTCCATCAGAAACAAAAGATGGGATCACATTGTATCCCACATAAAACGGAAAAATCTTAAAGAGAACAACCTTTTCTTTTGTTCTGAATTCTTAGAATGTCTTTTGTTCTGAATTCTTAGAATGAATTCTTAGAATGGATTCTTAGAATCCATTTGATTTATCACAAGCATAATAAAGTGTCAAATACAGGTGGAAGTTTTTTGAATAAAAAAAAGAGAAATTTGGGGTCTATCATTCACATTCATAATATGCTCGTACTATTGTTATATTCATTATGTCCCATATTCATGAAATATGAATTCTAAATATGAATTATAATTCTCACATGATGCATTCCGAATTGAAGCGTGAAACAAAAGCATCTCTATTCCCTTCCACACAAAGCCTAAAGTCAAAAATAGGGTATCCCAATTTCACATTCTATGTGAAGACTAAAGAGTAGGGAGTTTGTCGTACTAATTTCATCACTGGTTTTAAAACTTCTAAAGCTGTGCTGTGGCGTGGGAAAAAATAGGATAAAAATTGTCTGAATTCCATTTCTTTCTATCTTATATCTTAGATGCCTCAAATGAAAATAATTGTAAATCAATGTAACGTAGCGATTGGGGGGAAATTTTGATATTCCATATATTTTAACTTGATTTTATGGAATTGATGGAAAAATTGTTGAACCTGAAGTAAAACAAAATCTATATAAACTAAAATAAACAAGGCCTACGCTATGCCTATATGTATGATATATATTGTGTATTGTTATTATATTGTTGTATTTCAATAACAATGTTGTTGTATTTCAATAACAATGTTGTTGTATTTCAATAACAATGGCCTTTCACTTAAGTGAAAAGAATTTGTGGAAGGGGATCTTTGATTTTAAAAATATCCATGATTACCCCCAGTAACAATATTCAGATTCTTTCTTTCAGATGAAAGAAAGAATAAGGATCTTAATGTTGCCGTACATGAGACCTTTTCTATTTCATACTCATGAAAATAGATAAACTAGATTATCAATTTACTTCTTTGGTTAAAAGAAAACCAATTGATAATTCAATTGAACATGGTAAAATTTATGTCTCCTTAGGGAATGAAATATCTGCTAAAAATTTTTAGCTACTCATTGTGATTGCGTCGACTTGGTGATTGAATTAGAGATCCAGTTTAGTCATGACTAGAAAACATAGTTCCAGTCATGATGTTGAAGTCGGAGATTTTTAAAACATTTTTTTATGAACTCTTGGTTGGTACTCGAAGAAATATGATAAATCAATAGTATCTAGAAACTTACGACCTTTTTGTTTTTTGGTCATTGGAACAGTTTATTTGACTAATAATTTATTTTTTTTCCGGGATTGGAAATATATTAAATTAAAGGATTTGAGGTTTATAGTTTTTTTGTTCTAGAAAAATAGATTCTGCATTTCATGATTGATCGTCCCGAACAATCTGTTGGAGATGTAAAGTAAATAAGTCTTAAGCAAACATCTTTCTTAGAAATACGTTTCATTCATATGATAGAATATCGAGTTAAAGAAATTGGATCCTTGCTGAGCTTTCTCCGGATAAATACAATACTTATCTATCCATAGAATACTTATCTATCCATAGGTATAAAGTATAGACTATTATATAGTTCCCGTTGTTCCCATCGAGCCAATGACTATTCATGATTACATATTAAATCAATTCCATTGCGGTTTGAAATTAAATTGAATTCTAAATTAGAGGAATGTTATGGTAAAACTTCGTTTGAAACGATGTGGTAGAAAGCAACGTGCGACTTGAAGGACATGATCCGCTGTGGATTTTTACATCCACCATTTTCTATACAAATGAAGATGCTCTTGGCTCGACATAGTTTGTTCTGTTCCATTAGGAATCTAATTTTTCTTAGGTTGATAGTACATGATGGAGCTCGAGCGGAAAGGATTGATTCATTTATCAAGGGGAAGAATCTAGGGTTAGTGCCAATCAATCAATAAGTTAGACCAGCTTTGTAAGTATATCCTTAAAATATAAAATAATCGGAATTGATAAAACTATTTCGATCAAAAAAAAGTGTATCACAGAGGAATCAATTCTTCGTATTCTATTTCTATGGGTATTCTATTTCTATAGAAAGAAATAAAAAAAACAAAAGGTATGTTGCTGCCCTTTTGAAAGGAGTAAGGATCACCGAAGTAATGTCTAAACCCAATGATTTTACAAAGCAAAGATAAAGGATTCCGAAACAAGGAAACACTATTTTCAATTGTCTCAAAAATTGGATCAGAATTAGGAATAAAAATAGATTCGAGATGAGACAAACAAAAGAGGTTAGAGACGGCTCAAGAAATGTCTAAGGATTTCCCTTCGAATTCTGTCAGAATTACCCAACTTGAGTTATGAGTACGAATGAAATTTATTTTTTTTTTTTTTTTTAGGAAGAACAAAATAATAATAATGAATTAGACTATGATTTGAGTCATTATTTTGTGTTTACTATTTGATATTATATACAGAAAGATATACCGAAATAAAAATAATTTTTTCTCGAGCTCGAGCCGTATGAGGAGAAAAACCTCCTATACGTTTCTGGGGGGGGATTGTTTATGTACATCTATCCCAATGAGCCATCTATCGAATCGTTGCAATTGATGTTCGATCCCGAAGAGAAGGAAGAGATTTTCGAAAAGTGGGTTTTTATGATCCGATAAAGAATCAAACTTATTTAAACGTTCCCGCTATTCTATATTTCCTTGAAAAGGGCGCTCAACCTACAGGAACTGTTTATGATATTTTAAGTAAGGCAGAATTTTTTAAAGAAAAAACCTCGAGTTAATTAAAAGAAAAAACAACAAAATTAATAAAAAAGGGGGGAGATGATTAATATAAAATCTATCTTTGTATAATTTTTTACTTACAATTTTTTACCTAAAATTTTCCCTTTTCTTGCTCTATTCATACTTAAATTTACTTTTTTCTTGTTATAGGAATCCACCAACAAACAAGGGATTAATCTTGCTTATTGTACCTCTATTGATTGAGTAAACCCGAGATTTTTTCTTTATCTTTTCCTTATTTTTTTCCATCAAAATTTCTTATTTATGTTGTGCCAACCCAATACAAATCCTTATTTTATTTACTTTATTTGTTATTTGTTTTCTCAACATTGCATTCATATTGACAATGGTGTATCGAACAAATATAATTGATCATAGATAAATTAATTGATCATAGATAAATAAATCTCTTTATCCAGACCCCATATTGGGTTTTAACTTCACTTTTACTCA
>NW_027021173.1:5000-12500 GCF_036884655.1 Musa acuminata AAA Group | reverse complement strand
AAGTATATCGTAAATGTATAAATAAGTATATCGTAAATAAGTATATCGTATAAATAAGTATATCGTAAATGTATAAATAAGTATATCGTAAATAAGTATATCGTATAAATAACCAAATTCCAATTGAAATAAAATCTTTAGGAGGGATTTATGAGACGACATCAATTCAAATTCTGGATCGTCGAATTGAGAGAGATATTGAGAGAGATCAAGTTGAGAGAGATCAAGAATTCTCACTATTTCTTAGATTCGTGGATCAAATACATTTTTTTCCATCAAGAACGCTTTATGAAACTTTTTGACCCCCGAATTTGGAGTACCCTACTTTCACGTGATTCGCAGGGTTCAACAAGCAATCGATATTTCATGATCAAAGGTGTAATCAAAGGTGTAGTACTGCTTGTAGTAGCGGTCCTTATATCTCGTATTAACAATCGAAAGATGGTCGAAAGAAAAAATCTCTATTTGATGGAGCTTCTTCCTATACCTATGAATTCCATTGGACCCAGAAATGTGAATTCCATTGGACCCAGAAATGAGACATTGGAAGAATCTTTTCGGTCTTCCAATATCAATAGGTTGATTGTTTCGTTCCTGTATCTTCCAAAAGGGAAAAAGATTTCTGAGAGTTGTTTCATGGATCCGCAAGAGAGTACTTGGGTTCTCCCAATAAATAAAAAGTGTATCATGCCTGAATCTAACCGGAGTTCGCGGTGGTGGAGGAACCGGATCGGAAAAAAGAGGGATTCTAGTTGTAAGATATCTAATGAAACCGTAGCTGGAATTAATGAAACCGTAGCTGGAATTAAGATCTCATTCAAAGAGAAAGATAGCGAATATCTGGAGTTTCTTTTTTTATCCTATACGGATGATCCGATCCGCAAGGACCATGATTGGGAATTGTTTGATCGTCTTTCTCCGAGGAAGAAGCGAAACATAATCAACTTGAATTTGGGACAGCTATTCGAAATCTTAGGGAAAGACTTGATTTGTTATCTCATGTCTGCTTTTCGTGAAAAAAGACCAATTGAAGGGGAGGGTTTCTTCAAACAACAAGGAGCTGAGGCAACTATTCAATCAAATGATATTGAGCATGTTTCCCATCTCTTCTCGAGAAACAAGTGGGGTATTTCTTTGCAAAATTGTGTTCAATTTCATATGTGGCAATTCCGCCAAGATCTCTTCGTTAGTTGGGGGAAGAATCAGCACGAATCGGATTTTTTGAGGAACGTATCGAGAGAGAATTTGATTTGGTTAGACAATGTGTGGTTGGTAAACAAGGATCGGTTTTTTAGCAAGGTACGGAATGTATTGTCAAATATTCAATATGATTCCACAAGATCTATTTTCGTTCAAGTAAGGGATTCTAGCCAATTGAAAGGATCTTCTGATCAATCCATAGATCATTTCGATTCCATTAGAAATGAGGATTCAGAATATCCCACATTGATCGATCAAACAGACATTCAGCAACTAAAAGAAAGATCGATTCTTTGGGATCCTTCCTTTCTTCAAACGGAACGAACAGAGATAGAATCAGATCGATTCCCGAAATGCCTTTTTGGATCTTCCTCAATGTCCCGGCTATTCACGGAACGTGAGAAGCAGATGAATAATCATCTGCTTCCGGAAGAAATCGAAGAATTTCTTGGGAATCCTACAAGATCAATTCGTTCTTTTTTCTCTGACAGATGGTCAGAACTTCATCTGGGTTCGAATCCTATTGAGAGGTCCACTAGAGATCAGAAATTTTTGAAGAAAAAACAAGATGTTTCTTTTGTCCCTTCCAGGCGATTGGAAAATAAAGAAATGGTTGATATATTCAAGATAATTATGTATTTACAAAATACCGTCTCAATTCATCCTATTTCATCAGATCCGGGATGTGATATGGTTCCGAAGGATGAACCGGATATGGACAGTTCCAATAAGATTTCATTCTTGAACAAAAATCCATTTTTTGATTTATTTCATCTATTCCATGACCGGAACAAAAGGGGATACACGTTACACCACGATTTTGAATCAGAAGAGAGATTTCAAGAAATGGCAGATCTATTCACTCTATCAATAACCGAGCCGGATCTGGTGTATCATAGGGGATTTGCCTTTTCTATTGATTCCTACGGGTTGGATCAAAAAAAATTCTTGAATGAGGTATTCAACTCCAGAGATGAATCGAAAAAGAAATCTTTATTGGTTCTACCTCCTCTTTTTTATGAAGAGAATGAATCTTTTTATCGAAGGATCAGAAAAAAATCGGTCCGGATCTACTGCGGGAATGATTTGGAAGATCCAAAACTAAAAACAGCGGTATTTGCTAGCAACAACATAATGGAGGCAGTCAATCAATATAGATTGATCCGAAATCTGATTCAAATCCAATATAGCACCTATGGGTACATAAGAAATGTATCTAATCGATTCTTTTTAATGAATAGATCCGATCGCAACTTCGAATATGGAATTCAAAGGGATCAAATAGGAAATGATACTCTGAATCATATAACTATAATGAAATATACGATCAACCAACATTTATCGAATTTGAAAAAGAGTCAGAAGAAATGGTTTGATCCTCTTTTTTCTCGAACCGAGAGATCCATGAATCGGGATCCTGATGTATATAGATACAAATGGTCCAATGAGAGCAAGAATTTCCAGGAACATTTGGAACATTTCGTTTCTGAACAGAAGAACCGTTTTCAAGTAGTGTTCGATCGGTTACGTATTAATCAATATTCGATTGATTGGTCCGAGGCTATCGACAAACAAAATTTGTCTAAGTCACTTCGTTTCTTTTTGTCCAAGTCACTTCCCTTTTTGTCCAAGTCACTTCCCTTTTTGTCCAAGTCACTTCCCCTTTTCTTTGTGAGTATCGGGAATATCCCCATTCATAGGTCCGAGATCCACATCCGTGAATTGAAAGGTCCGAATGATCAACTCCGCAATCAGTTGTTAGAATCAATAGGTGTTCAAATCGTTCATTTGAATAAATTGAAACCCTTCTTATTGGATGATCATGATACTTCCCAAAGACCGGAATTCTTTATCAATGGAGGAACAACATTACCATTTTTGTTCAAAAAGATACCAGAGTGGATGATTGACTCATTCTATACTAGAAATAATCGCAGGAAATCCTTTGATAACACGGATTCCTATTTCTCAATGATATTCCATGATCGAGACAATTGGCTGAATCCCGTGAAACCATTTCATAGAAGTTCATTGATATCTTCTTTTTATAAAGCAAATCGACTTCGATTCTTGAATGATCCAAATCACTTCTGGTTCTATTGTAACAAAAGATTCCCTTTTTATGTGGAAAAGACCCGTATCAATAATTATGATCTTACATATGGACAATTCCTCACTACCTTGTTCATTCGCAACAAAATATTTTCTTCGTGCGTCGGTAAAAAAAAACATATTTTTTTGGAGAGAGAGACTATTTCACCAATCGAGTCACAGGTATCTAACATATTCATACCTAAAGATTTTCCACAAAGTGGTGACAAAACGTATAACTTGTACAAATCTTTCCGTTTTCCAATTCGATCCGAGCCATTCGTTCGTAGAGCTATTTACTCGATCGCAGACATTTCTGCAACACCTCTAACAGAGAAACAAAGAGTCAATTTTGGAAGAACTTATTGTCAGCCTCTTTCAGATATGAATCTATCTGATTCAGAAGGGAAGAACTTGCATCGGTATCTCAGTTTCAATTCAAACATGGGTTTGATTCACACTCCATGTTCTGAGAAATATTTACCATCCGGAAAGAGGAAAAAAAAACGGAGTCTTTCTCTAAAGAAATGCGTTGAGAAACGGCAGATGTATAGAACCTTTCAACGAGATAGTGCTTTTTCAAATCTCTCAAAATGGAATCTGTTCCAAACAAAATGGAATCCGTTCCAAACATATATGCCATGGTTCCTTACTTTGACAGAGTGCAAATATCTAAATTTCACCCTTTTAGATACTTTTTCAGACCCATTGTCGATACTAAGTAGCAGTCACAAATTTGTATCCATTTTTCATGATATTATGCATGGATCAGATATATCATGGCCAATTCCTCAGAAGATTCTTCCACAATGGACTCTGATAAGTGAGATTTTGAGTCTGATAAGTGAGATTTCGAGGGAGTGTTTACAGAATCTTCTTCTGTCCGAAGAAATGATTCATCGAAATAATGAGTCACCCGTTCCATTGATATGGACACATCTGAGATCAACAAATGCTCGGGAGTTGGAGTTCCTCTATTCAATCTTTTCCCTTCTTCTTGTTGCTGGATATCTCGTTCGTATACATCTTCTCTTTGTTTCCCAAGCCTCTAGTGAGTTACAGACAGAGTTAGAAAAGATCAAATCTTTGATGATTCCATCATACATGATTGAGTTGCGAAAACTTTTGGATGGGTATCCTACATCTGAACTGAATTCTTTCTGGTTAAAGAATCTCTTTCTAGTTGTTCTGAAACAATTAGGAGATTCTCTGGAAGAAATACGGGGTTTTGCTTTTGGTGGCAACATGCTATTGGTCGCTTGTGGGGTCAAATCAATACGTTCTAGGAAGAAATATTTGAATATCAATCTCATCGATCTCATAAGTATCATATCAAATCCCATCAATCTCATAAGTATCATACCAAATCCCATCAATCGAATCACTTTTTCGAGAAATACGAGACATCTAAGTCGTACAAGTAAAGAGATCCATTCATTGATAAGAAAAAGAAAAAAGGTGAACGGTGATTGGATTGATGAGAAAATAGAATCCTGGGTCGCGAACAGTGATTCGATTGATGATGAAGAAAGAGAATTCTTGGTTCAGTTCTCCACCTTAACGACAGAAAAAAGGATTGATCAAATTCTATTGAGTCTGACTCATAGTGATCATTTATCAAAGAATGACTCTGGTTATCAAATGATTGAACAACCGGGATCAATTTACTTACGATACTTAGTTGACAAGTATATAATGAATTATGAGTTCAATGGATCCTGTTTAGCAGAAAGACGGATATTCCTTGCTCATTATCAGACAATTACTTATTCACAAACCTCGTGTGGGGCTAATAGTTTTCATTTCCCATCTCATGGAAAACCCTTTTCGCTCCGCTTAGCCCTATCCCCTTCTAGGAGTATTTTAGTGATAGGTTCTATAGGAACTGGACGATCCTATTTGGTCAAATACCTAGCGACAAACCCCTATGTTCCTTTCATTACGGTATTTCCGAACAAGTTCCCGGATGACAAGCCTAAAGATTATTTTATTGATGATATCGATTTTGATGATAGTGATAGTGACGATATCGATATTGATGATAGTGACGATATCGATATTGATGATAGTGACGATATTGATGATGACCTTGATACGGAGCTGCTAACTATGTATATGACGCCGAAAATAGACCGATTTGATATCACCTTTCAATTCGAATTAGCAAAAGCAATGTCTCCTTGCATAATATGGATTCCAAACATTCATGATCTGTATATGAATGAGTCGAATTACTTATCCCTCGGTCTATTAGAGAACTATCTCTCCAGAGATTGTGAAAGATGTTCCACTAGAAATATTCTTGTTATTGCTTCGACTCATATTCCCCAAAAAGTGGATCCCGCTCTAATAGCTCCGAATAAATTAAATACATGCATTAAGATACGAAGGCTTCTTATTCCGCAACAACGAAAGCACTTTTTCATTCTTTCATATACTAGGGGATTTCACTTGGAAAAGAAAATGTTCCATACTAACGGATTGGGGTCCATAACCATGGGTTCCAATGTACGAGATCTTGTAGCACTTATCAATGAGGCCCTATCAATTAGTATTACACAGAAGAAATCAATTATAGAAACTAATACAATTAGATTAGCTCTTCATAGACAAACTTGGGATTTGCGATCCCAGGTAAGATCGGTTCAGGATCATGGGATCCTTTTCTATCAGATAGGAAGGGCTGTTGCACAAAATGTACTTCTAAGTAATTGCCCCATAGATCCTATATCTATCTATATGAAGAAGAGATCAGAAGGGGATTCTTATTTGTACAAATGGTACTTCGAACTTGGAACGAGCATGAAGAAATTAACGATACTTCTTTATCTTTTGAGTTGTTCTGCCGGATCGGTCGCTCAAGATCTTTGGTCTTCACCCGGACCTGATGAAAAAAATTGGATCACTTCTTATAGATTCGTTGAGAATGATTCTGATCTAGTTCATGGCCTATTAGAAGTAGAAGGCGCTCTGGTGGGACCCTCACGGACAGAAAAAGATTGCAGTCAGTTTGATAATAATCGAGTGACATTACTTTCTTCGGTCCGAACAGTTAGATATGATGCAAAACAGATCTTGTTCTATCGTTGATCAGAGATTTCTATATGAAAAATACGAATCGGAGTTTGAAGAAGAGGAAGAGGTCGTCGACCTGCAACAGATAAAGGAGGATTTATTCAATCACATAGTTTGGGCTCCTAGAATATGGCGCCCTTGTGGCAAACTATGTGATTGTATTGAAAAGCCCACTTTTCTCTATCGGGCTCGGGGCAAGCGGACCTTTTATCATGAAGAGGATGAGTATCATGAAGAGGATGAGTATCATGAAGAGGATGAGCTTCAAGAGAATGATTCGGAGTTCTTGCAGAGTGAAACCATGCAGTACCAGACACGAGATAGATCTTCCAAAGAACAAGGCTTTTTTCGAGTAAGCCAATTCATTTGGGACCCTGCGGATCCATTCTTTTTCCTATTCAAAGATCAGCCCTTTGTCTCTGTGTTTTCACGTCGAGAATTCTTTGCAGATGAAGAGATGTCAAAGGTGCTTATTACTTCCCAAACAAAACCTTCTACATCTATGTATAAATGCTGGTTCATCAAGAATACGCAAGAAAGGTACTTCGAATTGTTGATTCATCGCCAGAGATGGCTTAGAAGCAATAGTCCATTATCTAATGGATCTTTCCTTTCTAATACTCTATCCGAGAGTTATCAGTATTTATCAAATCTGTTCCTATCTAACGGAACGCTATTGGATCAAATAACAAAGACAATGTTGAGAAAGGGATGGCTTTTCCCGGATGAAATGAAACATTTGATTCATGTAACAGGAGAAAGATTTCCCATTCCTTAGCCGTAAAGATATGTGGCCATGAAAAAGGGATTAAGTGGAACAGGATTGGCCGGGTGGTAGAGTCGTGGAAAATTTTTTATTCCATATTTTGGACCTTAGCTCCATGGAACAATATGCTACTGCTGAAACATGGAAGAATTGAAATCTTAGATCAAAACACTATGTATGGATGATATGAACTGCCTAAACAAGAATTCTTGAACGGCGAACAACCAGAGTCTATTACTCACTACATCAAACAATTTCCATTAATGAAACCATGTAAATCCATCGGAAAATAAAAAATACGCATGTCCGATGAAATGCTTGTTGCTATCTGCTCCAATAACGAATCATTGGTTTAACTGAATAACTAA
>NW_027021172.1:10000-12500 GCF_036884655.1 Musa acuminata AAA Group | reverse complement strand
CAGAACAGCCCAAAAACAGGCCAAAACAGCCCAAAAACGGGCCAAAACTGGCCATTTTTGGCTGCGCGAGCGAGCGAGCGGCGAACAGCGAGCGAAGCGAGAGGCAGCACCGTCCCTGCTATACGAAAGCCCCATCCAGCCCTGTGCCACCCGGGGGGTTCCAGGGTGCTGAGATGGCTGACGTTTTGCTCCGCTCACGACGGTCACCGCACCACGCAAGAACAGGCCAAAAACTGGCCAAAACAGCCCAAAAACGGGCCAAAACTGGCCATTTTTGGCTGCGGCGAAGCGAGCGGCGAGCGGCGAACAGCGAGCGAAGCGAGAGGCAGCACCGTCCCTGCTATACGAAAGCCCATCCAGCGCCCTGTGCCACCCGGGGGGTTCCAGGGTGCTGAGATGGCTGACGTTTTGCTCCGCTCTCGACGGTCACCGCGCAATGCAAGAACAGGCCAAAAACTGGCCAAAACGGCCCAAAAACGGGCCAAAACTGGCCATTTTTGGCTGCGCGAGCGGCGAGCGGCGGACAGCGAGCGAAGCGAGAGGCAGCACCGTCCCTGCTATACGAAAGCCCCATCCAGCCCTGTGCCACCCGGGGGGTTCCAGGGTGCTGAGATGGCTGACGTTTTGCTCCGCTCTCGACGGTCACCGCGCAATGCAAGAACAGGCCAAAAACTGGCCAAAACGGCCCAAAAACGGGCCAAAACTGGCCATTTTTGGCTGCGCGCGTAGCGCGAGCGGCGGACAGCGAGCGAAGCGAGAGGGCAGCACCGTCCCTGCTATACGAAAGCCCCATCCAGCCCTGTGCCACCCGGGGGGTTCCAGGGTGCTGAGATGGCTGACGTTTAGCTCCGCTCTCGACGGTCACCGCGCAATGCAAGAACAGGCCAAAAACTGGCCAAAACGGCCCAAAAACGGGCCAAAACTGGCCATTTTTGGCTGCACGAGCGAGCGGCGAGCGGCGGACAGCGAGCGAAGCGAGAGGCAGCACCGTCCCTGCTATACGAAAGCCCCATCCAGCCCTGTGCCACCCGGGGGGTTCCAGGGTGCTGAGATGGCTGACGTTTTGCTCCGCTCTCGACGGTCACCGCGCAATGCAAGAACAGGCCAAAAACTGGCCAAAACGGCCCAAAAACGGGCCAAAACTGGCCATTTTTGGCTGCACGAGCGAGCGGCGAGCGGCGGACAGCGAGCGAAGCGAGAGGCAGCACCGTCCCTGCTATACGAAAGCCCCATCCAGCCCTGTGCCACCCGGGGGGTTCCAGGGTGCTGAGATGGCTGACGTTTTGCTCCGCTCTCGACGGTCACCGCGCAATGCAAGAACAGGCCAAAAACTGGCCAAAACGGCCCAAAAACGGGCCAAAACTGGCCATTTTTGGCTGCACGAGCGAGCGGCGAGCGGCGGACAGCGAGCGAAGCGAGAGGCAGCACCGTCCCTGCTATACGAAAGCCCCATCCAGCCCTGTGCCACCCGGGGGGTTCCAGGGTGCTGAGATGGCTGACGTTTTGCTCCGCTCTCGACGGTCACCGCGCAATGCAAGAACAGGCCAAAAACTGGCCAAAACGGCCCAAAAACGGGCCAAAACTGGCCATTTTTGGCTGCACGAGCGAGCGGCGAGCGGCGGACAGCGAGCGAAGCGAGAGGCAGCACCGTCCCTGCTATACGAAAGCCCCATCCAGCCCTGTGCCACCCGGGGGGTTCCAGGGTGCTGAGATGGCTGACGTTTTGCTCCGCTCTCGACGGTCACCGCGCAATGCAAGAACAGGCCAAAAACTGGCCAAAACGGCCCAAAAACGGGCCAAAACTGGCCATTTTTGGCTGCGCGAGCGAGCGGCGAGCGGCGGACAGCGAGCGAAGCGAGAGGCAGCACCGTCCCTGCTATATACGAAAGCCCCATCCAGCCCTGTGCCACCCGGGGGGTTCCAGGGTGCTGAGATGGCTGACGTTTTGCTCCGCTCACGACGGTCACCGCACCACGCAAGAACGGACCATAAACAGGCCAAAACAGCCCAAAAACGGGCCAAAACTGGTCATTTTTGGCTGCGCGAGCGAGCGGCGAGCGGCGAACAGCGAGCGAAGCGTGAGGCAGCACCGTCCCTGCTATACGAAAGCCCCATCCAGCCCTGTGCCACCCGGGGGGTTCCAGGGTGCTGAGATGGCTGACGTTTTGCTCCGCTCACGACGGTCACCGCGCCATGCAAGAACGGACCAAAAACAGGCCAAAACAGCCCAAAAACGGGCCAAAACTGGCCATTTTTGGCTGAGCGAGCGAGCGGTGAGCGGCGAACAGCGAGCGAAGCGAGAGGCAGCACCGTCCCTGCTATACGAAAGCCCCATCCAGCCCTGTGCCACCCGGGGGGTTCCAGGGTGCTGAGATGGCTGACGTTTTGCTCCGCTCACGACGGTCGCCGTGCCACGCAAGAACGGACCAAAAACAGGCCAAAACAGCCCAAAAACGGGCCAAAACTGGCCATTTTAGGTTGCGCGAGCGAGCGGCGAGCG
>NW_027021171.1:10000-15000 GCF_036884655.1 Musa acuminata AAA Group | reverse complement strand
GGTATTTGACCAAATAGGATCGTCCAGTTCCTATAGAACCTATCACTAAAATACTCCTAGAAGGGGATAGGGCTAAGCGGAGCGAAAAGGGTTTTCCATGAGATGGGAAATGAAAACTATTAGCCCCACACGAGGTTTGTGAATAAGTAATTGTCTGATAATGAGCAAGGAATATCCGTCTTTCTGCTAAACAGGATCCATTGAACTCATAATTCATTATATACTTGTCAACTAAGTATCGTAAGTAAATTGATCCCGGTTGTTCAATCATTTGATAACCAGAGTCATTCTTTGATAAATGATCACTATGAGTCAGACTCAATAGAATTTGATCAATCCTTTTTTCTGTCGTTAAGGTGGAGAACTGAACCAAGAATTCTCTTTCTTCATCATCAATCGAATCACTGTTCGCGACCCAGGATTCTATTTTCTCATCAATCCAATCACCGTTCACCTTTTTTCTTTTTCTTATCAATGAATGGATCTCTTTACTTGTACGACTTAGATGTCTCGTATTTCTCGAAAAAGTGATTCGATTGATGGGATTTGGTATGATACTTATGAGATTGATGGGATTTGATATGATACTTATGAGATCGATGAGATTGATATTCAAATATTTCTTCCTAGAACGTATTGATTTGACCCCACAAGCGACCAATAGCATGTTGCCACCAAAAGCAAAACCCCGTATTTCTTCCAGAGAATCTCCTAATTGTTTCAGAACAACTAGAAAGAGATTCTTTAACCAGAAAGAATTCAGTTCAGATGTAGGATACCCATCCAAAAGTTTTCGCAACTCAATCATGTATGATGGAATCATCAAAGATTTGATCTTTTCTAACTCTGTCTGTAACTCACTAGAGGCTTGGGAAACAAAGAGAAGATGTATACGAACGAGATATCCAGCAACAAGAAGAAGGGAAAAGATTGAATAGAGGAACTCCAACTCCCGAGCATTTGTTGATCTCAGATGTGTCCATATCAATGGAACGGGTGACTCATTATTTCGATGAATCATTTCTTCGGACAGAAGAAGATTCTGTAAACACTCCCTCGAAATCTCACTTATCAGACTCAAAATCTCACTTATCAGAGTCCATTGTGGAAGAATCTTCTGAGGAATTGGCCTATGATATATCTGATCCATGCATAATATCATGAAAAATGGATACAAATTTGTGACTGCTACTTAGTATCGACAATGGGTCTGAAAAAGTATCTAAAAGGGTGAAATTTAGATATTTGCACTCTGTCAAAGTAAGGAACCATGGCATATATGTTTGGAACGGATTCCATTTTGTTTGGAACAGATTCCATTTTGAGAGATTTGAAAAAGCACTATCTCGTTGAAAGGTTCTATACATCTGCCGTTTCTCAACGCATTTCTTTAGAGAAAGACTCCGTTTTTTTTTCCTCTTTCCGGATGGTAAATATTTCTCAGAACATGGAGTGTGAATCAAACCCATGTTTGAATTGAAACTGAGATACCGATGCAAGTTCTTCCCTTCTGAATCAGATAGATTCATATCTGAAAGAGGCTGACAATAAGTTCTTCCAAAATTGACTCTTTGTTTCTCTGTTAGAGGTGTTGCAGAAATGTCTGCGATCGAGTAAATAGCTCTACGAACGAATGGCTCGGATCGAATTGGAAAACGGAAAGATTTGTACAAGTTATACGTTTTGTCACCACTTTGTGGAAAATCTTTAGGTATGAATATGTTAGATACCTGTGACTCGATTGGTGAAATAGTCTCTCTCTCCAAAAAAATATGTTTTTTTTTACCGACGCACGAAGAAAATATTTTGTTGCGAATGAACAAGGTAGTGAGGAATTGTCCATATGTAAGATCATAATTATTGATACGGGTCTTTTCCACATAAAAAGGGAATCTTTTGTTACAATAGAACCAGAAGTGATTTGGATCATTCAAGAATCGAAGTCGATTTGCTTTATAAAAAGAAGATATCAATGAACTTCTATGAAATGGTTTCACGGGATTCAGCCAATTGTCTCGATCATGGAATATCATTGAGAAATAGGAATCCGTGTTATCAAAGGATTTCCTGCGATTATTTCTAGTATAGAATGAGTCAATCATCCACTCTGGTATCTTTTTGAACAAAAATGGTAATGTTGTTCCTCCATTGATAAAGAATTCCGGTCTTTGGGAAGTATCATGATCATCCAATAAGAAGGGTTTCAATTTATTCAAATGAACGATTTGAACACCTATTGATTCTAACAACTGATTGCGGAGTTGATCATTCGGACCTTTCAATTCACGGATGTGGATCTCGGACCTATGAATGGGGATATTCCCGATACTCACAAAGAAAAGGGGAAGTGACTTGGACAAAAAGGGAAGTGACTTGGACAAAAAGGGAAGTGACTTGGACAAAAAGAAACGAAGTGACTTAGACAAATTTTGTTTGTCGATAGCCTCGGACCAATCAATCGAATATTGATTAATACGTAACCGATCGAACACTACTTGAAAACGGTTCTTCTGTTCAGAAACGAAATGTTCCAAATGTTCCTGGAAATTCTTGCTCTCATTGGACCATTTGTATCTATATACATCAGGATCCCGATTCATGGATCTCTCGGTTCGAGAAAAAAGAGGATCAAACCATTTCTTCTGACTCTTTTTCAAATTCGATAAATGTTGGTTGATCGTATATTTCATTATAGTTATATGATTCAGAGTATCATTTCCTATTTGATCCCTTTGAATTCCATATTCGAAGTTGCGATCGGATCTATTCATTAAAAAGAATCGATTAGATACATTTCTTATGTACCCATAGGTGCTATATTGGATTTGAATCAGATTTCGGATCAATCTATATTGATTGACTGCCTCCATTATGTTGTTGCTAGCAAATACCGCTGTTTTTAGTTTTGGATCTTCCAAATCATTCCCGCAGTAGATCCGGACCGATTTTTTTCTGATCCTTCGATAAAAAGATTCATTCTCTTCATAAAAAAGAGGAGGTAGAACCAATAAAGATTTCTTTTTCGATTCATCTCTGGAGTTGAATACCTCATTCAAGAATTTTTTTTGATCCAACCCGTAGGAATCAATAGAAAAGGCAAATCCCCTATGATACACCAGATCCGGCTCGGTTATTGATAGAGTGAATAGATCTGCCATTTCTTGAAATCTCTCTTCTGATTCAAAATCGTGGTGTAACGTGTATCCCCTTTTGTTCCGGTCATGGAATAGATGAAATAAATCAAAAAATGGATTTTTGTTCAAGAATGAAATCTTATTGGAACTGTCCATATCCGGTTCATCCTTCGGAACCATATCACATCCCGGATCTGATGAAATAGGATGAATTGAGACGGTATTTTGTAAATACATAATTATCTTGAATATATCAACCATTTCTTTATTTTCCAATCGCCTGGAAGGGACAAAAGAAACATCTTGTTTTTTCTTCAAAAATTTCTGATCTCTAGTGGACCTCTCAATAGGATTCGAACCCAGATGAAGTTCTGACCATCTGTCAGAGAAAAAAGAACGAATTGATCTTGTAGGATTCCCAAGAAATTCTTCGATTTCTTCCGGAAGCAGATGATTATTCATCTGCTTCTCACGTTCCGTGAATAGCCGGGACATTGAGGAAGATCCAAAAAGGCATTTCGGGAATCGATCTGATTCTATCTCTGTTCGTTCCGTTTGAAGAAAGGAAGGATCCCAAAGAATCGATCTTTCTTTTAGTTGCTGAATGTCTGTTTGATCGATCAATGTGGGATATTCTGAATCCTCATTTCTAATGGAATCGAAATGATCTATGGATTGATCAGAAGATCCTTTCAATTGGCTAGAATCCCTTACTTGAACGAAAATAGATCTTGTGGAATCATATTGAATATTTGACAATACATTCCGTACCTTGCTAAAAAACCGATCCTTGTTTACCAACCACACATTGTCTAACCAAATCAAATTCTCTCTCGATACGTTCCTCAAAAAATCCGATTCGTGCTGATTCTTCCCCCAACTAACGAAGAGATCTTGGCGGAATTGCCACATATGAAATTGAACACAATTTTGCAAAGAAATACCCCACTTGTTTCTCGAGAAGAGATGGGAAACATGCTCAATATCATTTGATTGAATAGTTGCCTCAGCTCCTTGTTGTTTGAAGAAACCCTCCCCTTCAATTGGTCTTTTTTCACGAAAAGCAGACATGAGATAACAAATCAAGTCTTTCCCTAAGATTTCGAATAGCTGTCCCAAATTCAAGTTGATTATGTTTCGCTTCTTCCTCGGAGAAAGACGATCAAACAATTCCCAATCATGGTCCTTGCGGATCGGATCATCCGTATAGGATAAAAAAAGAAACTCCAGATATTCGCTATCTTTCTCTTTGAATGAGATCTTAATTCCAGCTACGGTTTCATTAATTCCAGCTACGGTTTCATTAGATATCTTACAACTAGAATCCCTCTTTTTTCCGATCCGGTTCCTCCACCACCGCGAACTCCGGTTAGATTCAGGCATGATACACTTTTTATTTATTGGGAGAACCCAAGTACTCTCTTGCGGATCCATGAAACAACTCTCAGAAATCTTTTTCCCTTTTGGAAGATACAGGAACGAAACAATCAACCTATTGATATTGGAAGACCGAAAAGATTCTTCCAATGTCTCATTTCTGGGTCCAATGGAATTCACATTTCTGGGTCCAATGGAATTCATAGGTATAGGAAGAAGCTCCATCAAATAGAGATTTTTTCTTTCGACCATCTTTCGATTGTTAATACGAGATATAAGGACCGCTACTACAAGCAGTACTACACCTTTGATTACACCTTTGATCATGAAATATCGATTGCTTGTTGAACCCTGCGAATCACGTGAAAGTAGGGTACTCCAAATTCGGGGGTCAAAAAGTTTCATAAAGCGTTCTTGATGGAAAAAAATGTATTTGATCCACGAATCTAAGAAATAGTGAGAATTCTTGATCTCTCTCAACTTGATCTC
>NW_027021171.1:0-7500 GCF_036884655.1 Musa acuminata AAA Group | reverse complement strand
GGATTCACAATCCACTGCCTTGATCCACTTGGCTACATCCGCCCCCTTTTCTAGCTAAAGGATTTTATCTTTTTTCCATTCATCATTATTGTATTTATTCTTACCTCCATACTTAACTTAGATCGAGATATTGGACATAGAATGCCAATCTTTAAAATAAAAAATGTAAAAAAAAGGAGTAATACACTGTGACATGACACGTTCGCTAAAAAAAAACCCTTTTGTAGCTAACCATTTATCGGAAAAAATGGAAAAACTCAACATGAGGGAGGAGAAAGAAATAATAGTAACTTGGTCTCGGGCATCTACCATTATACCCACAATGATTGGCCATACAATCGCTATTCATAATGGAAAGGAACATTTACCTATTTATATAACAGATCGTATGGTAGGTCACAAATTGGGAGAATTCGCGCCTACTTTTACTTTTGCGAGACATGCAAGAAACGATAATAAATCTCGTCGTTAAGTTAATTGAAAGTTCATTTTAATATTAAAATAAAAATTTAAGATAAAAAAAATGGAAATTGAAATAAAAGCCAAATTCTTTTTTTTGTGAAAAAAAAACTGAAAGTAAAACAAGTGTTTATCATTCAGGGGGATAGGATAACCTTATGACAAAGAACTCGAGTTCGGGTAAAGAAGTAAAAATTTTAGCTCAACATATATGTAGTATGTCTGTTTTCAAAGCGCGAAGAGTAATTGATCAGATTCGCGGACGTTCCTATGAAGAAACACTTATGATACTGGAACTCATGCCTTATCGAGCATCTTATCCCATTTTAAAATTGGTTTATTCTGCAGCAGCAAATGCTAGTCATAATATGGGTTTGAACGAAGCTGATTCATTCATTAGTGAAGCCAAAGTTAATAGGAGTACCATTGTGAAAAAATTAAGACCTCGAGCTCGAGGACGTAGTTATCCGATAAAAAGACCTACTTGTCATATAACAATTGTATTAAAGGATAAATCTAAATTATTTTTAGATGAATCTAGGATTTAGATTCATCATAGTAAACATAGTAAAATAACATATATGGATGGAAAGAAAATATAATAGGAAAATATGGGACAAAAAATAAATCCACTTGGTTTCAGACTTGGTACAACCCAACGTCATCATTCCTTTTGGTTCGCACAACCAAAAATTATTCTGTGGGTTTACAGGAAGATGAAAAAAATACGGAATTGTATCAAGAACTATGTACAAAAAAATAGGAGAATATCCTCGGGTTTCGAAGGAATCGCTCGTATAGGAATTAAAAAAAGAATTGATTTGATCCAGGTCATAATCTATATTGGATTTCCAAATTTATTAATAGAGGGCCAAACACGAGGAATCGAAGAATTACAGATGAATGTAGAAAAAGAATTTCATTCTGTGAACCGAAGACTCAACATTGCTATCACAAGAGTTGAAAAACCCTTATGGGCAACCTAATATTCTTGCGGAATATATAGCTTTACAATTAAAAAATAGAGTTTCGTTTCGAAAGGCAATGAAAAAGGCTATTGAATTAGCTGAACAAACGGATACAAAAGGAATGCAAGTACAAATTGCAGGGCGGATTGACGGAAAAGAAATTGCACGTGTCGAATGGATCAGAGAGGGCAGGGTTCCCCTACAAACAATTCGCGCTAAAATTGATCATTGTTCCTATACAATTCGAACTATCTATGGAGTATTAGGCATCAAAATTTGGATATTTGTGGACGAGGAATAATAGACCTTTATTTATCTTGCCATTCTGGCCAGTGATAGAACAAAAAATAACAAACTGTTTCATTCTTTTTCCGTTAAATCAAACAAAAATGAGCAATTCTAATTCTATAAGGTTGAATAAAAATTCGATTGACCATTTGTTATAATTGCTATGCTTAGTGTGTGACTCGTTAATTTTTCTTTAGAGTTTAGAGTTGGAATTAAAAAAAAATAGACTAAACCCTACTTAAACTTATAACTATATAAAATAAATAAAAACAAAAATAAAAACAAAATAAACTAATAACCAACTTATTGCTTCGTATTGTCGAGATCCCAAGAAACAGTCACTATATGAGATGAGTGGATCAATCATATAGTTGCAGCAACTGCAACTAAAATCTTTTCCATAAAAAATCAGATTATGGGTTGTGAAACAAAAATAAAGGGATGTGGATAAATGGAAGGATGATAGAAAGAGAGAACAAAAATATCAATGATATATGATTCCAATATGTATGGTCTATGAATTACCTCATAAAGGCAATGTGATAAAGCATCAATACTGAATGAATATAAATAATATAAATAATAATAAAGAGCCTCGGGTTAATAAAAACTAAGGAGATTGACTCGAGAAGGAATTTTGTTGGGAGCTCCATTGCAGAGTTCAGGCCTAACCATTAACGGAGAAGCTATGGGAACGACGGAACCTGTGACTGCATAGGATTCTACTGAAAACGAATCCGAATAATTCATTGGGTGGGATGGCGGAACGAACCGAGAAAAAAATTTATTTATTCTGAGAAGTCATGGGTTGACCTAGGAATAAAACAGTAAAGAGTAAATATTCGCCCGCGAAACCTTTATTTATTGAGATTACATTACAATATTTTGGCATCATTTGATAAGGGTAAAAATAAGGATCAAGGATCGTTATAAAATAAAAAGCATTATCTATAATTTATATCTATAAATATGCATAACATAAATATTCTAGCTGTATATCCTGTATATACATCTTCCTGTATAACAAAACAAATTCAATATTAATAAATGTCTTAGTGTATTAGTTTATTAAATACATGCGTATCTGTAATATTATTGAATCCTTTCATTCGCGAGGAGCTGGATGAGAAGAAACTCTCATGTCCGGTTCTGTAGTAGAGATGGAATTAAGAAACGACCATCAACTATAACCCCAAAAGAACCAGATTTCGTAAACAACATAGAGGAAGAATGAAGGGAATATCTTGTCGGGGCAATCGTATTTGTTTCGGCAGATACGCTCTTCAGGCACTTGAACCCGCTTGGATCACAGCTAGACAAATAGAAGCGGGGCGAAGAGCAATGACACGATATGCGCGTCGTGGTGGAAAAATATGGTTACGTATATTTCCCGACAAACCTGTTACAGTAAGACCTGCGGAAACACGTATGGGTTCGGGGAAGGGATCCCCCCGAATATTGGGTATCCGTTGTTAAACCAGGTCGAATACTTTATGAAATGGGCGGAGTATCAGAAGCTGTAGCCAAAGCAGCTATTTCACTAGCTGCGTCCAAAATGCCTATACGAACTCAATTTGTCAGGATAGGTATGTAGAACTAAACAGTGTATTGAGGATGAAAAAACAACGGCAAGTTTATTTATTTCTGGACAGAGAATATTTCTTTTTTCCTTCATCCTTTGCATTAAAATAACGGATTCCAATAAAATGATATGATTCAACCTCAGACCCTTTTGAATGTAGCGGATAACAGCGGAGCTCGAGAATTGATGTGTATTCGAATCATAGGAGCTGGTAATCATCGATATGCTCATATTGGTGACGTTATTGTTGCTGTAATCAAAGAAGCAGTGCCTAATATGCCACTAGAAAGATCGGAAATAATTAGAGCTGTAATTGTACGTACTTGTAAAGAACTCAAACGTGACAACGGTATGATAATACGATATGATGACAATGCTGCGGTTGTCATTGATCAAGAAGGAAATCCAAAAGGAACTCGAGTTTTTGGTGCGATCGCTCGGGAATTGAGACAGTTGAATTTTACTAAAATAGTTTCATTGGCTCCCGAGGTATTATAAATACTACTAGATGGGACTATGATATATCAGAACATCTAAAATAGATCAAATTTAGTAGATTAGTAGATTGTGTCTCACGCATATACTTTTAATAATAAATAATTTTATAATAATAAAAAAAAAAAAAAAAGAAAGAAAATAAAACAAAGAAAAAAAAGGAAACATGTTGATTATATCAAAATTAGGAGGCACCCAATAATTATAGTTCGTCATGGGTAAGGACACTATTGCCGATATAATAACTTCTATAAGAAATGCTGACATGAATAAAAAAGGAACGGTTCGAATAGCATCTACTAATATCACCGAAAATATTGTGAAAATACTTCTACGAGAAGGTTTTATTGAAAACGTTCGGAAACATCAGGAAGGTAACAAATATTTCTTGGTTTCAACTCTGCGACATAGAAAGACTAGGAAAAGAATACACAGAACTATTTTAAAGCGTATCAGCCGACCCGGTTTACGCATTTATTCCGACTATCAACAAATTCCTAAGATTTTAGGTGGAATAGGAATTGTAATTCTTTCTACTTCCGAGGTATAATGACAGATCGAGAAGCTCGACGAGAAAAAATTGGAGGCGAACTTTTGTTATATATATGGTGATCCTCCTCCTCTGGTATCCTAATTTTCTCTCTAACTTCCTATTTGTGAAATAGAGAGGAAAAGTGAGTTATATAACTCTTCCTCCATTAGTTGATACTTCAAGGAAGTTACCTGGAATGAAAGAACAAAAATTTATTCATGAAGGTTTAATTACTGAATCACTTCCCAACGGTATGTTTCGGGTCCGCCTAGATAATAAAGATGTAATTCTAGGTTATGTTTCGGGAAGGATCCGGCGCAGTTTTATACGGATACTACCTGGGGATAGAGTCAAAATTGAAGTAAGTTGTTATGATTCAACCAGGGGACGTATAATTTATAGACTTCGCAACAAAGATTCGAATGATTAGGTGATTTTTAAAGCATTCCTTTCATGACGATACAATTCGAAGTTAAAAAAAAAAATTCAAGAGACTTATTTTCTTCCAAGGAATAGATTAAAAATTAAGGTAAGGAATAAGAAATATGAAAATAAGGGCTTCCGTTCGTAAAATTTGTGAAAAATGTCGACTGATCCGTAGGCGCGGACGAATTATAGTGATTTGTTCCAATCCGAGACATAAACAGAGACAGGGATAATCTTTCTAAAAAAGAACTTTCTAAAGAAAAGACAAAAATAAAGGATTTCTTTTAATATGAAATGGATATTTCCGTATCTTTTCTTTCCGTATATTTCTGACTTATATTTATAAGATGATAAAATATGACAAAAGCTATACCAAGAATCGGTTCACGTAGGAATGGGCGTATTGGTTCACGTAAGAATGGACGTAGAATACCAAAAGGAATTATTCACGTTCAAGCAAGTTTCAACAATACCATTGTAACTGTTACAGATGTACGAGGGTCGGGTGGTTTCCTGGGCCTCCGCTGGTACTTCCGGATTCAAAGGGACAAGAAGAGGGACACCCTATGCTGCTCAAGCGGCGGCATTAAATGCTATTCGTACAGTAGTTAATCAGGGTATGCAACGAGCAGAAGTTATGATAAAAGGTCCTGGTCTCGGAAGAGATGCAGCATTACGAGCCATTCGTAGAAGTGGTATACTATTAAGTTTCGTACGTGATGTAACACCTATGCCACATAATGGATGTCGACCCCCTAAAAAAAGACGTGTGTAGAAATAAGAAAAAAACGGATTTCAAGAGAAATAAATAATTCAATGATCTGATCAAATAATAGTATTAGTATAGTATGGTTCGAGAGGAAGTAGCAGGATCCACTCGAACACTACAGTGGAGGTGTGTTGAATCGAGAGTAGACAGTAAACGTCTTTATTATGGTCGTTTCGTTCTGTCCCCGCTTATGAAAGGTCAAGCCGATACTATAGGTATTGCCATGCGAAGGGCTTTACTTGGAGAAATAGAAGGAACATGTATCACACGTGCAAACTCTGAGAAAGTGCCGCATGAATATTCTACGATAATAGGTATTGAAGAATCGGTACATGAAATTTTACTAAATTTGAAAGAAATTGTATTGAGAAGTAATATATATGGAGTTAGAGACGCATCCATTTGCGCCAGGGGCCCTAAATACGTAACCGCTCAAGATATCATCTCACCACCTTCCGTGGAAATAGTTGACACAACACAACATATAGCTAACCTGACGGAACCAATTGATTTGTGTATTGGATTACAAATCAGGCGAGATCGTGGATATCGTACGAAACCAACAACTAACTCTCAAAATGGAAGTTATCCTATAGATGCTGTATCTATGCCTGTTCGAAATGCGAATCATAGTATTCATTCTTATGGAATGGGAATGAAAAACAAGAGATACTTTTTCTAGAAATATGGACGAATGGAAGTTTAACTCCTAAGGAAGCACTTTATGAAGCTTCTCGTAATTTAATTGATTTATTTATTCCTTTTCTACATGCGGAGGAAGAGGACATTAATTTCAAAGAAAATAAAAACAGGTTTACTCTACCCATTTTTACCTTTCAAGATAGATTAACTAATCTAAAGAAAAACAAAAAAGAAATTCCATTGAAATGTATTTTTATTGACCAATCAGAATTACCTTCCAGGACCTATAATTGTCTCAAAAGGTCCAATATACACACATTATTGGACCTTTTGAATAAGAGTCAAGAAGATCTTATGAGAATTGAATATTTTCGCATAGAAGATGTAAAAGAGATATCGGACACTCTACAAAAGCATTTCGCAATTGATTTACCTAAGAATCAATTTTTATTTTAAATCCATGATAATTATTTCATCTTCTTTTTCTAATAAAAATAGAAAGAAAAATTTATAAAGAAAAAGAAGAAAATTTGTTTTTAATCTTTTTGGCACAATCCGTATTTTCGTGGAATGATCATAATCAAATTAATGTATCTAAGAATAGTGACTTTGAAGTCACTATTCTTAGATACATTAATCATGGTATTTCACGGTTGAATCAATTTAAAAAAGACCTAAAGTTAGCGATTTATCAATAGGTAATGTTGCTCCAATACCTAACCAAAGAGCTACTGCGGTACCGATCAAAAAGACTGTTGTAGCTACTGGACGACGAAATGGATTTTGGAATTTATTAACATTCTCCAAAAAAGGTACTGTCAATAATCCCGTTGGTACTGAAACCATTAAAAGAACACCTAATAACTTATTGGGTACTGTGCGGAGTATTTGAAATACGGGAAAGAAGTACCATTCGGGTAATATTTCCAAAGGAGTTGCAAATGGATCCGCCGGTTCACCAATCATTGACGGTTCTAGAACTGCCAAGCCTACATTACATGCAATAGTACCTAGAATTACTACTGGAAAAATATATAAAAGATCATTGGGCCATGCGGGTTCTCCATAATAATTATGCCCCATCCCTTTAGCCAATTTAGCTCTTAATACAGGATCGTTCAAGTCAGGTTTCTTTGTTATTGGGATAGGTGAATTCTTATGGATCCATCCCCCGAAGGAACCGGACATGATAATTTTTCATCATCCGGCTCGAGCAAGAATGAAAGGAATGGCAGAAATAGATCCATATAAAATCTATTTTTCATACATATCCCCACATATCATATATAATGACTCTATGTAAGAAAAGATTTACCAGATTCATTTTCCGGAGTTGCAA
>NW_027021170.1:12500-15000 GCF_036884655.1 Musa acuminata AAA Group | reverse complement strand
GTGGCACAGGGCTGGATGGGGCTTTCGTATAGCAGGGACGGTGCTGCCTCACGCTTCGCTCGCTGTTCGCCGCTCGCCGCTCGCTCGCGCAGCCAAAAATGACCAGTTTTGGCCCGTTTTTGGGCTGTTTTGGCCTGTTTATGGTCCGTTCTTGCGTGGTGCGGTGACCGTCGTGAGCGGAGCAAAACGTCAGCCATCTCAGCACCCTGGAACCCCCCGGGTGGCACAGGGCTGGATGGGGCTTTCGTATATAGCAGGGACGGTGCTGCCTCTCGCTTCGCTCGCTGTCCGCCGCTCGCCGCTCGCTCGCGCAGCCAAAAATGGCCAGTTTTGGCCCGTTTTTGGGCCGTTTTGGCCAGTTTTTGGCCTGTTCTTGCATTGCGCGGTGACCGTCGAGAGCGGAGCAAAACGTCAGCCATCTCAGCACCCTGGAACCCCCCGGGTGGCACAGGGCTGGATGGGGCTTTCGTATAGCAGGGACGGTGCTGCCTCTCGCTTCGCTCGCTGTCCGCCGCTCGCCGCTCGCTCGTGCAGCCAAAAATGGCCAGTTTTGGCCCGTTTTTGGGCCGTTTTGGCCAGTTTTTGGCCTGTTCTTGCATTGCGCGGTGACCGTCGAGAGCGGAGCAAAACGTCAGCCATCTCAGCACCCTGGAACCCCCCGGGTGGCACAGGGCTGGATGGGGCTTTCGTATAGCAGGGACGGTGCTGCCTCTCGCTTCGCTCGCTGTCCGCCGCTCGCCGCTCGCTCGTGCAGCCAAAAATGGCCAGTTTTGGCCCGTTTTTGGGCCGTTTTGGCCAGTTTTTGGCCTGTTCTTGCATTGCGCGGTGACCGTCGAGAGCGGAGCAAAACGTCAGCCATCTCAGCACCCTGGAACCCCCCGGGTGGCACAGGGCTGGATGGGGCTTTCGTATAGCAGGGACGGTGCTGCCTCTCGCTTCGCTCGCTGTCCGCCGCTCGCCGCTCGCTCGTGCAGCCAAAAATGGCCAGTTTTGGCCCGTTTTTGGGCCGTTTTGGCCAGTTTTTGGCCTGTTCTTGCATTGCGCGGTGACCGTCGAGAGCGGAGCAAAACGTCAGCCATCTCAGCACCCTGGAACCCCCCGGGTGGCACAGGGCTGGATGGGGCTTTCGTATAGCAGGGACGGTGCTGCCTCTCGCTTCGCTCGCTGTCCGCCGCTCGCCGCTCGCTCGTGCAGCCAAAAATGGCCAGTTTTGGCCCGTTTTTGGGCCGTTTTGGCCAGTTTTTGGCCTGTTCTTGCATTGCGCGGTGACCGTCGAGAGCGGAGCAAAACGTCAGCCATCTCAGCACCCTGGAACCCCCCGGGTGGCACAGGGCTGGATGGGGCTTTCGTATAGCAGGGACGGTGCTGCCTCTCGCTTCGCTCGCTGTCCGCCGCTCGCCGCTCGCTCGCGCAGCCAAAAATGGCCAGTTTTGGCCCGTTTTTGGGCCGTTTTGGCCAGTTTTTGGCCTGTTCTTGCATTGCGCGGTGACCGTCGAGAGCGGAGCAAAACGTCAGCCATCTCAGCACCCTGGAACCCCCCGGGTGGCACAGGGCTGGATGGGGCTTTCGTATAGCAGGGACGGTGCTGCCTCTCGCTTCGCTCGCTGTCCGCCGCTCGCCGCTCGCGCAGCCAAAAATGGCCAGTTTTGGCCCGTTTTTGGGCCGTTTTGGCCAGTTTTTGGCCTGTTCTTGCATTGCGCGGTGACCGTCGAGAGCGGAGCAAAACGTCAGCCATCTCAGCACCCTGGAACCCCCCGGGTGGCACAGGGCTGGATGGGGCTTTCGTATAGCAGGGACGGTGCTGCCTCTCGCTTCGCTCGCTGTTCGCCGCTCGCCGCTCGCTCGCGCAGCCAAAAATGGCCAGTTTTGGCCCGTTTTTGGGCTGTTTTGGCCAGTTTTTGGCCTGTTCTTGCGTGGTGCGGTGACCGTCGTGAGCGGAGCAAAACGTCAGCCATCTCAGCACCCTGGAACCCCCCGGGTGGCACAGGGCTGGATGGGGCTTTCGTATAGCAGGGACGGTGCTGCCTCTCGCTTCGCTCGCTGTTCGCCGCTCGCCGCTCGCTCGCGCAGCCAAAAATGGCCAGTTTTGGCCCGTTTTTGGGCTGTTTTGGCCTGTTTTTGGGCTGTTCTTGTGTGGCGCGGTGACCGTCGTGAGCGGAGCAAAATGTCAGCCATCTCAGCACCCTGGAACCCCCCGGGTGGCACAGGGCTGGATGGGGCTTTCGTATAGCAGGGACGGTGCTGCCTCGCGCTTCGCTCGCTGTTCGCCGCTCTCCGCTCGCTCGCGCAGCAAAAAATGGCCAGTTTTGGCCCGTTTTTGGGCTGTTTTGGCCAGTTTTTGGCCTGTTCTTGCGTGCCGCGGCGACCGTCGTGAGCGGAGCAAAACGTCAGCCATCTCAGCACCCTGGAACCCCCCGGGTGGCACAGGGCTGGATGGGGCTTTCGTATAGCAGGGACGGTGCTGCCTCTCGCTTCGCTCGCTGTCCGCCGCTCGCTGCTC
>NW_027021170.1:0-2500 GCF_036884655.1 Musa acuminata AAA Group | reverse complement strand
GCCAAAAATGGCCAGTTTTGGCCCGTTTTTGGGCCGTTTTGGCCAGTTTTTGGCCTGTTCTTGCATTGCGCGGTGACCGTCGAGAGCGGAGCAAAACGTCAGCCATCTCAGCACCCTGGAACCCCCCGGGTGGCACAGGGCTGGATGGGGCTTTCGTATAGCAGGGACGGTGCTGCCTCTCGCTTCGCTCGCTGTCCGCCGCTCGCCGCTCGCTCGCGCAGCCAAAAATGGCCAGTTTTGGCCCGTTTTTGGGCCGTTTTGGCCAGTTTTTGGCCTGTTCTTGCATTGCGCGGTGACCGTCGAGAGCGGAGCAAAACGTCAGCCATCTCAGCACCCTGGAACCCCCCGGGTGGCACAGGGCTGGATGGGGCTTTCGTATAGCAGGGACGGTGCTGCCTCTCGCTTCGCTCGCTGTCCGCCGCTCGCCGCTCGCGCAGCCAAAAATGGCCAGTTTTGGCCCGTTTTTGGGCCGTTTTGGCCAGTTTTTGGCCTGTTCTTGCATTGCGCGGTGACCGTCGAGAGCGGAGCAAAACGTCAGCCATCTCAGCACCCTGGAACCCCCCGGGTGGCACAGGGCTGGATGGGGCTTTCGTATAGCAGGGACGGTGCTGCCTCTCGCTTCGCTCGCTGTTCGCCGCTCGCCGCTCGCTCGCGCAGCCAAAAATGGCCAGTTTTGGCCCGTTTTTGGGCTGTTTTGGCCAGTTTTTGGCCTGTTCTTGCGTGGTGCGGTGACCGTCGTGAGCGGAGCAAAACGTCAGCCATCTCAGCACCCTGGAACCCCCCGGGTGGCACAGGGCTGGATGGGGCTTTCGTATAGCAGGGACGGTGCTGCCTCTCGCTTCGCTCGCTGTTCGCCGCTCGCCGCTCGCTCGCGCAGCCAAAAATGGCCAGTTTTGGCCCGTTTTTGGGCTGTTTTGGCCTGTTTTTGGGCTGTTCTTGTGTGGCGCGGTGACCGTCGTGAGCGGAGCAAAATGTCAGCCATCTCAGCACCCTGGAACCCCCCGGGTGGCACAGGGCTGGATGGGGCTTTCGTATAGCAGGGACGGTGCTGCCTCGCGCTTCGCTCGCTGTTCGCCGCTCTCCGCTCGCTCGCGCAGCAAAAAATGGCCAGTTTTGGCCCGTTTTTGGGCTGTTTTGGCCAGTTTTTGGCCTGTTCTTGCGTGCCGCGGCGACCGTCGTGAGCGGAGCAAAACGTCAGCCATCTCAGCACCCTGGAACCCCCCGGGTGGCACAGGGCTGGATGGGGCTTTCGTATAGCAGGGACGGTGCTGCCTCTCGCTTCGCTCGCTGTCCGCCGCTCGCTGCTCGCTCGCGCAGCCAAAAATGGCCAGTTTTGGCCCGTTTTTGGGCTGTTTTGGCCTGTTTTTGGGCTGTTCTTGTGTGCCGCGGCGACCGTCGTGAGCGGAGCAAAATGTCAGCCATCTCAGCACCCTGGAACCCCCCGGGTGGCACAGGGCTGGATGGGGCTTTCGTATAGCAGGGACGGTGCTGCCTCTCGCTTCGCTCGCTGTCCGCCGCTCGCCGCTCGCTCGCGCAGCCAAAAATGGCCAGTTTTGGCCCGTTTTTGGGCCGTTTTGGCCAGTTTTTGGCCTGTTCTTGCGTTGCGCGGTGACCGTCGAGAGCGGAGCAAAACGTCAGCCATCTCAGCACCCTGGAACCCCCCGGGTGGCACAGGGCTGGATGGGGCTTTCGTATAGCAGGGACGGTGCTGCCTCTCGCTTCGCTCGCTGTCCGCCGCTCGCCGCTCGCTCGCGCAGCCAAAAATGGCCAGTTTTGGCCCGTTTTTGGGCCGTTTTGGCCAGTTTTTGGCCTGTTCTTGCGTTGCGCGGTGACCGTCGAGAGCGGAGCAAAACGTCAGCCATCTCAGCACCCTGGAACCCCCCGGGTGGCACAGGGCTGGATGGGGCTTTCGTATAGCAGGGACGGTGCTGCCTCTCGCTTCGCTCGCTGTCCGCCGCTCGCCGCTCGCTCGCGCAGCCAAAAATGGCCAGTTTTGGCCCGTTTTTGGGCCGTTTTGGCCAGTTTTTGGCCTGTTCTTGCTTTGCGCGGTGACCGTCGAGAGTGGAGCAAAACGTCAGCCATCTCAGCACCCTGGAACCCCCCAGGTGGCACAGGGCTGGATGGGGCTTTTGTATAGCAGGGATGGTGCTGCCTCTCGCTTCGCTCGCTGTCCGCATCTCGTCGCTTGCTCGCGCAGCCAAAAATGGCCTGTTTTGGCCCGTTTTTGGGCTGTTTTGGCCTGTTTCTGGGCCATTTTTGCTTCGCTTGAAATCTTCTTCTTCCTTGTGTGGCCAATAATGCCTTGCTTTGTACTTCTTCGTGCACGGCGGTGTCTTGTCGTCGATTGCCTTGTTTGATCGGCCACTTGAGTCTTTGTTACTCGTGGTTGGCGACGGGCTGTCCGATGGGGTGACTGTGTCGGCATGTGAGCGGTGATAGATTTGTATGCCGCGGTGGGCTCCCTGCTATTGTGCAGTTGACCACCGACGTTGCAAGTCTC
>NW_027021169.1:30000-32950 GCF_036884655.1 Musa acuminata AAA Group | reverse complement strand
AGGAGCCCCCGCACGTGGCGATCACGGCACAGGTCGATGCATTGTTACATGTCGTTGCTGCTGTGCAAGCGCAAGCACCAACCAATGTCCTGCGGTGCCAGTGGCCCGTCCGCAGAATTGCTTGCAGCAGCTGCAAGCACCAAACCAATAACCAATAGCCTCAATGCCCTCGCTTTCACCCGCCTCGCAGCCACCTCACCCCCTCTGCATACAGCTGGGTTCAGACAATACAATGTCCCCAACCAAGGCTCCTCACCCGTCTGCATACTTCGTTCGAAGACAAAATGTGTCTAGTTTTGGCCTTCCCGGTGTCCCTTTTCCCATGCCAAAGATGGCATTCGGATAACAACACAGGGCGAGATGGGGCATTCGATAACAGGGAACGTGCTGCCCCCCCCCACCCCCCCCCCCCCCACTTCGCTCGCTCGGAGTCGGCGGACGGAGTAGACCGCTACGTTTTTTGGCCTCCCCTCTGCAGCCCCAACACATTGCTGTGAGTTTAGCCTGTTTTTGGGCTGGATGGGGCTTTCGTATAGCAGGGACGGTGCTGCCTCTCGCTTCGCTCGCTGTCCGCCGCTCGCCGCTCGCTCGCGCAGCCAAAAATGGCCAGTTTTGGCCCGTTTTTGGGCTGTTTTGGCCCGTTTTTGGCCTGTTCTTGCGTTGCGCGGCGACCGTCGTGAGCGGAGCAAAATGTCAGCCATCTCAGCACCCTGGAACCCCCCGGGTGGCACAGGGCTGGATGGGGCTTTCGTATAGCAGGGACGGTGCTGCCTCTCGCTTCGCTCGCTGTCCGCCGCTCGCCGCTCGCTCGCTCAGCCAAAAATGGCCAGTTTTGGCCCGTTTTTGGGCCGTTTTGGCCAGTTTTTGGCCTGTTCTTGCGTTGCGCGGCGACCGTCGTGAGCGGAGCAAAATGTCAGCCATCTCAGCACCCTGGAACCCCCCGGGTGGCACAGGGCTGGATGGGGCTTTCGTATAGCAGGGACGGTGCTGCCTCTCGCTTCGCTCGCTGTCCGCCGCTCGCCGCTCGCTCGCTCAGCCAAAAATGGCCAGTTTTGGCCCGTTTTTGGGCCGTTTTGGCCAGTTTTTGGCCTGTTCTTGCGTTGCGCGGCGACCGTCGTGAGCGGAGCAAAATGTCAGCCATCTCAGCACCCTGGAACCCCCCGGGTGGCACAGGGCTGGATGGGGCTTTCGTATAGCAGGGACGGTGCTGCCTCTCGCTTCGCTCGCTGTCCGCCGCTCGCCGCTCGCTCGCGCAGCCAAAAATGGCCAGTTTTGGCCCGTTTTTGGGCCGTTTTGGCCAGTTTTTGGCCTGTTCTTGCGTTGCGCGGCGACCGTCGTGAGCGGAGCAAAATGTCAGCCATCTCAGCACCCTGGAACCCCCCGGGTGGCACAGGGCTGGATGGGGCTTTCGTATAGCAGGGACGGTGCTGCCTCTCGCTTCGCTCGCTGTCCGCCGCTCGCCGCTCGCTCGCGCAGCCAAAAATGGCCAGTTTTGGCCCGTTTTTGGGCCGTTTTGGCCAGTTTTTGGCCTGTTCTTGCGTTGCGCGGCGACCGTCGTGAGCGGAGCAAAATGTCAGCCATCTCAGCACCCTGGAACCCCCCGGGTGGCACAGGGCTGGATGGGGCTTTCGTATAGCAGGGACGGTGCTGCCTCTCGCTTCGCTCGCTGTCCGTCGCTCGCCGCTCGCTCGCGCAGCCAAAAATGGCCAGTTTTGGCCCGTTTTTGGGCCGTTTTGGCCAGTTTTTGGCCTGTTCTTGCGTTGCGCGGTGACCGTCGTGAGCGGAGCAAAATGTCAGCCATCTCAGCACCCTGGAACCCCCCGGGTGGCACAGGGCTGGATGGGGCTTTCGTATAGCAGGGACGGTGCTGCCTCTCGCTTCGCTCGCTGTCCGCCGCTCGCCGCTCGCTCGCGCAGCCAAAAATGGCCAGTTTTGGCCCGTTTTTGGGCCGTTTTGGCCAGTTTTTGGCCTGTTCTTGCGTTGCGCGGCGACCGTCGTGAGCGGAGCAAAATGTCAGCCATCTCAGCACCCTGGAACCCCCCGGGTGGCACAGGGCTGGATGGGGCTTTCGTATAGCAGGGACGGTGCTGCCTCTCGCTTCGCTCGCTGTCCGTCGCTCGCCGCTCGCTCGCGCAGCCAAAAATGGCCAGTTTTGGCCCGTTTTTGGGCTGTTTTGGCCCGTTTTTGGCCTGTTCTTGCGTTGCGCGGCGACCGTCGTGAGCGGAGCAAAATGTCAGCCATCTCAGCACCCTGGAACCCCCCGGGTGGCACAGGGCTGGATGGGGCTTTCGTATAGCAGGGACGGTGCTGCCTCTCGCTTCGCTCGCTGTCCGCCGCTCGCCGCTCGCTCGCTCAGCCAAAAATGGCCAGTTTTGGCCCGTTTTTGGGCCGTTTTGGCCAGTTTTTGGCCTGTTCTTGCGTTGCGCGGCGACCGTCGTGAGCGGAGCAAAATGTCAGCCATCTCAGCACCCTGGAACCCCCCGGGTGGCACAGGGCTGGATGGGGCTTTCGTATAGCAGGGACGGTGCTGCCTCTCGCTTCGCTCGCTGTCCGCCGCTCGCCGCTCGCTCGCGCAGCCAAAAATGGCCAGTTTTGGCCCGTTTTTGGGCCGTTTTGGCCAGTTTTTGGCCTGTTCTTGCGTTGCGCGGCGACCGTCGTGAGCGGAGCAAAATGTCAGCCATCTCAGCACCCTGGAACCCCCCGGGTGGCACAGGGCTGGATGGGGCTTTCGTATAGCAGGGACGGTGCTGCCTCTCGCTTCGCTCGCTGTCCGTCGCTCGCCGCTCGCTCGCGCAGCCAAAAATGGCCAGTTTTGGCCCGTTTTTGGGCCGTTTTGGCCAGTTTTTGGCCTGTTCTTGCGTTGCGCGGTGACCGTCGTGAGCGGAGCAAAATGTCAGCCATCTCAGCACCCTGGAACCCCCCGGGTGGCACAGGGCTGGATGGGGCTTTC
>NW_027021168.1:40000-42500 GCF_036884655.1 Musa acuminata AAA Group | reverse complement strand
GCAGCACCGTCCCTGCTATACGAAAGCCCCATCCAGCCCTGTGCCACCCGGGGGGTTCCAGGGTGCTGAGATGGCTGACGTTTTGCTCCGCTCTCGACGGTCACCGCGCAATGCAAGAACAGGCCAAAAACTGGCCAAAACGGCCCAAAAACGGGCCAAAACTGGCCATTTTTGGTCTGCGCGAGCGGCGAGCGGCGGACAGCGAGCGAAGCGAGAGGCAGCACCGTCCCTGCTATACGAAAGCCCCATCCAGCCCTGTGCCACCCGGGGGGTTCCAGGGTGCTGAGATGGCTGACGTTTTGCTCCGCTCTCGACGGTCACCGCGCAATGCAAGAACAGGCCAAAAACTGGCCAAAACGGCCCAAAAACGGGCCAAAACTGGCCATTTTTGGCTGCGCGAGCGAGCGGCGAGCGGCGGACAGCGAGCGAAGCGAGAGGCAGCACCGTCCCTGCTATACGAAAGCCCCATCCAGCCCTGTGCCACCCGGGGGGTTCCAGGGTGCTGAGATGGCTGACGTTTTGCTCCGCTCTCGACGGTCACCGCGCAATGCAAGAACAGGCCAAAAACTGGCCAAAACGGCCCAAAAACGGGCCAAAACTGGCCATTTTTGGCTGCACGAGCGAGCGGCGAGCGGCGGACAGCGAGCGAAGCGAGAGGCAGCACCGTCCCTGCTATACGAAAGCCCCATCCAGCCCTGTGCCACCCGGGGGGTTCCAGGGTGCTGAGATGGCTGACGTTTTGCTCCGCTCTCGACGGTCACCGCGCAATGCAAGAACAGGCCAAAAACTGGCCAAAACGGCCCAAAAACGGGCCAAAACTGGCCATTTTTGGCTGCACGAGCGAGCGGCGAGCGGCGGACAGCGAGCGAAGCGAGAGGCAGCACCGTCCCTGCTATACGAAAGCCCCATCCAGCCCTGTGCCACCCGGGGGGTTCCAGGGTGCTGAGATGGCTGACGTTTTGCTCCGCTCTCGACGGTCACCGCGCAATGCAAGAACAGGCCAAAAACTGGCCAAAACGGCCCAAAAACGGGCCAAAACTGGCCATTTTTGGCTGCACGAGCGAGCGGCGAGCGGCGGACAGCGAGCGAAGCGAGAGGCAGCACCGTCCCTGCTATACGAAAGCCCCATCCAGCCCTGTGCCACCCGGGGGGTTCCAGGGTGCTGAGATGGCTGACGTTTTGCTCCGCTCTCGACGGTCACCGCGCAATGCAAGAACAGGCCAAAAACTGGCCAAAACGGCCCAAAAACGGGCCAAAACTGGCCATTTTTGGCTGCACGAGCGAGCGGCGAGCGGCGGACAGCGAGCGAAGCGAGAGGCAGCACCGTCCCTGCTATACGAAAGCCCCATCCAGCCCTGTGCCACCCGGGGGGTTCCAGGGTGCTGAGATGGCTGACGTTTTGCTCCGCTCTCGACGGTCACCGCGCAATGCAAGAACAGGCCAAAAACTGGCCAAAACGGCCCAAAAACGGGCCAAAACTGGCCATTTTTGGCTGCGCGAGCGAGCGGCGAGCGGCGGACAGCGAGCGAAGCGAGAGGCAGCACCGTCCCTGCTATATACGAAAGCCCCATCCAGCCCTGTGCCACCCGGGGGGTTCCAGGGTGCTGAGATGGCTGACGTTTTGCTCCGCTCACGACGGTCACCGCACCACGCAAGAACGGACCATAAACAGGCCAAAACAGCCCAAAAACGGGCCAAAACTGGTCATTTTTGGCTGCGCGAGCGAGCGGCGAGCGGCGAACAGCGAGCGAAGCGTGAGGCAGCACCGTCCCTGCTATACGAAAGCCCCATCCAGCCCTGTGCCACCCGGGGGGTTCCAGGGTGCTGAGATGGCTGACGTTTTGCTCCGCTCACGACGGTCACCGCGCCATGCAAGAACGGACCAAAAACAGGCCAAAACAGCCCAAAAACGGGCCAAAACTGGCCATTTTTGGCTGAGCGAGCGAGCGGTGAGCGGCGAACAGCGAGCGAAGCGAGAGGCAGCACCGTCCCTGCTATACGAAAGCCCCATCCAGCCCTGTGCCACCCGGGGGGTTCCAGGGTGCTGAGATGGCTGACGTTTTGCTCCGCTCACGACGGTCGCCGTGCCACGCAAGAACGGACCAAAAACAGGCCAAAACAGCCCAAAAACGGGCCAAAACTGGCCATTTTAGGTTGCGCGAGCGAGCGGCGAGCGGCGAACAGCGAGCGAAGCGTGAGGCAGCACCGTCCCTGCTATACGAAAGCCCCATCCAGCCCTGTGCCACCCGGGGGGTTCCAAGGTGCTGAGATGGCTGACGTTTTGCTCCGCTCACGACGGTCACCGCGCCACGCCAGAACAGACCAAAAACAGGCCAAAACAGCCCAAAAACGGGCCAAAACTGGCCATTTTTGGCTGCGCGAGCGAGCGGCGAGCGGCGAACAGCGAGCGAAGCGAGAAGCAGCACCGTCCATGCTATACGAAAGCCCAATCTAGCAAAGAACAGCCCAAAAGGAGGCAAACACGGGGCAAAAGGGGCAA
>NW_027021168.1:15000-20000 GCF_036884655.1 Musa acuminata AAA Group | reverse complement strand
GTCACCGCACCACGCAAGAACAGGCCAAAAACTGGCCAAAACAGCCCAAAAACGGGCCAAAACTGGCCATTTTTGGCTGCGCGAGCGAGCGGCGAGCGGCGAACAGCGAGCGAAGCGAGAGGCAGCACCGTCCCTGCTATACGAAAGCCCCATCCAGCCCTGTGCCACCCGGGGGGTTCCAGGGTGCTGAGATGGCTGACGTTTTGCTCCGCTCTCGACGGTCACCGCGCAATGCAAGAACAGGCCAAAAACTGGCCAAAACGGCCCAAAAACGGGCCAAAACTGGCCATTTTTGGCTGCGCGAGCGGCGAGCGGCGGACAGCGAGCGAAGCGAGAGGCAGCACCGTCCCTGCTATACGAAAGCCCCATCCAGCCCTGTGCCACCCGGGGGGTTCCAGGGTGCTGAGATGGCTGACGTTTTGCTCCGCTCTCGACGGTCACCGCGCAATGCAAGAACAGGCCAAAAACTGGCCAAAACGGCCCAAAAACGGGCCAAAACTGGCCATTTTTGGCTGCGCGAGCGAGCGGCGAGCGGCGGACAGCGAGCGAAGCGAGAGGCAGCACCGTCCCTGCTATACGAAAGCCCCATCCAGCCCTGTGCCACCCGGGGGGTTCCAGGGTGCTGAGATGGCTGACGTTTTGCTCCGCTCTCGACGGTCACCGCGCAATGCAAGAACAGGCCAAAAACTGGCCAAAACGGCCCAAAAACGGGCCAAAACTGGCCATTTTTGGCTGCACGAGCGAGCGGCGAGCGGCGGACAGCGAGCGAAGCGAGAGGCAGCACCGTCCCTGCTATACGAAAGCCCCATCCAGCCCTGTGCCACCCGGGGGGTTCCAGGGTGCTGAGATGGCTGACGTTTTGCTCCGCTCTCGACGGTCACCGCGCAATGCAAGAACAGGCCAAAAACTGGCCAAAACGGCCCAAAAACGGGCCAAAACTGGCCATTTTTGGCTGCACGAGCGAGCGGCGAGCGGCGGACAGCGAGCGAAGCGAGAGGCAGCACCGTCCCTGCTATACGAAAGCCCCATCCAGCCCTGTGCCACCCGGGGGGTTCCAGGGTGCTGAGATGGCTGACGTTTTGCTCCGCTCTCGACGGTCACCGCGCAATGCAAGAACAGGCCAAAAACTGGCCAAAACGGCCCAAAAACGGGCCAAAACTGGCCATTTTTGGCTGCACGAGCGAGCGGCGAGCGGCGGACAGCGAGCGAAGCGAGAGGCAGCACCGTCCCTGCTATACGAAAGCCCCATCCAGCCCTGTGCCACCCGGGGGGTTCCAGGGTGCTGAGATGGCTGACGTTTTGCTCCGCTCTCGACGGTCACCGCGCAATGCAAGAACAGGCCAAAAACTGGCCAAAACGGCCCAAAAACGGGCCAAAACTGGCCATTTTTGGCTGCGCGAGCGAGCGGCGAGCGGCGGACAGCGAGCGAAGCGAGAGGCAGCACCGTCCCTGCTATACGAAAGCCCCATCCAGCCCTGTGCCACCCGGGGGGTTCCAGGGTGCTGAGATGGCTGACGTTTTGCTCCGCTCTCGACGGTCACCGCGCAATGCAAGAACAGGCCAAAAACTGGCCAAAACGGCCCAAAAACGGGCCAAAACTGGCCATTTTTGGCTGCACGAGCGAGCGGCGAGCGGCGGACAGCGAGCGAAGCGAGAGGCAGCACCGTCCCTGCTATACGAAAGCCCCATCCAGCCCTGTGCCACCCGGGGGGTTCCAGGGTGCTGAGATGGCTGACGTTTTGCTCCGCTCTCGACGGTCACCGCGCAATGCAAGAACAGGCCAAAAACTGGCCAAAACGGCCCAAAAACGGGCCAAAACTGGCCATTTTTGGCTGCACGAGCGAGCGGCGAGCGGCGGACAGCGAGCGAAGCGAGAGGCAGCACCGTCCCTGCTATACGAAAGCCCCATCCAGCCCTGTGCCACCCGGGGGGTTCCAGGGTGCTGAGATGGCTGACGTTTTGCTCCGCTCTCGACGGTCACCGCGCAATGCAAGAACAGGCCAAAAACTGGCCAAAACGGCCCAAAAACGGGCCAAAACTGGCCATTTTTGGCTGCACGAGCGAGCGGCGAGCGGCGGACAGCGAGCGAAGCGAGAGGCAGCACCGTCCCTGCTATACGAAAGCCCCATCCAGCCCTGTGCCACCCGGGGGGTTCCAGGGTGCTGAGATGGCTGACGTTTTGCTCCGCTCTCGACGGTCACCGCGCAATGCAAGAACAGGCCAAAAACTGGCCAAAACGGCCCAAAAACGGGCCAAAACTGGCCATTTTTGGCTGCGCGAGCGAGCGGCGAGCGGCGGACAGCGAGCGAAGCGAGAGGCAGCACCGTCCCTGCTATACGAAAGCCCCATCCAGCCCTGTGCCACCCGGGGGGTTCCAGGGTGCTGAGATGGCTGACGTTTTGCTCCGCTCTCGACGGTCACCGCGCAATGCAAGAACAGGCCAAAAACTGGCCAAAACGGCCCAAAAACGGGCCAAAACTGGCCATTTTTGGCTGCACGAGCGAGCGGCGAGCGGCGGACAGCGAGCGAAGCGAGAGGCAGCACCGTCCCTGCTATACGAAAGCCCCATCCAGCCCTGTGCCACCCGGGGGGTTCCAGGGTGCTGAGATGGCTGACGTTTTGCTCCGCTCTCGACGGTCACCGCGCAATGCAAGAACAGGCCAAAAACTGGCCAAAACGGCCCAAAAACGGGCCAAAACTGGCCATTTTTGGCTGCACGAGCGAGCGGCGAGCGGCGGACAGCGAGCGAAGCGAGAGGCAGCACCGTCCCTGCTATACGAAAGCCCCATCCAGCCCTGTGCCACCCGGGGGGTTCCAGGGTGCTGAGATGGCTGACGTTTTGCTCCGCTCTCGACGGTCACCGCGCAATGCAAGAACAGGCCAAAAACTGGCCAAAACGGCCCAAAAACGGGCCAAAACTGGCCATTTTTGGCTGCACGAGCGAGCGGCGAGCGGCGGACAGCGAGCGAAGCGAGAGGCAGCACCGTCCCTGCTATACGAAAGCCCCATCCAGCCCTGTGCCACCCGGGGGGTTCCAGGGTGCTGAGATGGCTGACGTTTTGCTCCGCTCTCGACGGTCACCGCGCAATGCAAGAACAGGCCAAAAACTGGCCAAAACGGCCCAAAAACGGGCCAAAACTGGCCATTTTTGGCTGCGCGAGCGAGCGGCGAGCGGCGGACAGCGAGCGAAGCGAGAGGCAGCACCGTCCCTGCTATACGAAAGCCCCATCCAGCCCTGTGCCACCCGGGGGGTTCCAGGGTGCTGAGATGGCTGACGTTTTGCTCCGCTCTCGACGGTCACCGCGCAATGCAAGAACAGGCCAAAAACTGGCCAAAACGGCCCAAAAACGGGCCAAAACTGGCCATTTTTGGCTGCACGAGCGAGCGGCGAGCGGCGGACAGCGAGCGAAGCGAGAGGCAGCACCGTCCCTGCTATACGAAAGCCCCATCCAGCCCTGTGCCACCCGGGGGGTTCCAGGGTGCTGAGATGGCTGACGTTTTGCTCCGCTCTCGACGGTCACCGCGCAATGCAAGAACAGGCCAAAAACTGGCCAAAACGGCCCAAAAACGGGCCAAAACTGGCCATTTTTGGCTGCACGAGCGAGCGGCGAGCGGCGGACAGCGAGCGAAGCGAGAGGCAGCACCGTCCCTGCTATACGAAAGCCCCATCCAGCCCTGTGCCACCCGGGGGGTTCCAGGGTGCTGAGATGGCTGACGTTTTGCTCCGCTCTCGACGGTCACCGCGCAATGCAAGAACAGGCCAAAAACTGGCCAAAACGGCCCAAAAACGGGCCAAAACTGGCCATTTTTGGCTGCACGAGCGAGCGGCGAGCGGCGGACAGCGAGCGAAGCGAGAGGCAGCACCGTCCCTGCTATACGAAAGCCCCATCCAGCCCTGTGCCACCCGGGGGGTTCCAGGGTGCTGAGATGGCTGACGTTTTGCTCCGCTCTCGACGGTCACCGCGCAATGCAAGAACAGGCCAAAAACTGGCCAAAACGGCCCAAAAACGGGCCAAAACTGGCCATTTTTGGCTGCACGAGCGAGCGGCGAGCGGCGGACAGCGAGCGAAGCGAGAGGCAGCACCGTCCCTGCTATACGAAAGCCCCATCCAGCCCTGTGCCACCCGGGGGGTTCCAGGGTGCTGAGATGGCTGACGTTTTGCTCCGCTCTCGACGGTCACCGCGCAATGCAAGAACAGGCCAAAAACTGGCCAAAACGGCCCAAAAACGGGCCAAAACTGGCCATTTTTGGCTGCACGAGCGAGCGGCGAGCGGCGGACAGCGAGCGAAGCGAGAGGCAGCACCGTCCCTGCTATACGAAAGCCCCATCCAGCCCTGTGCCACCCGGGGGGTTCCAGGGTGCTGAGATGGCTGACGTTTTGCTCCGCTCTCGACGGTCACCGCGCAATGCAAGAACAGGCCAAAAACTGGCCAAAACGGCCCAAAAACGGGCCAAAACTGGCCATTTTTGGCTGCACGAGCGAGCGGCGAGCGGCGGACAGCGAGCGAAGCGAGAGGCAGCACCGTCCCTGCTATACGAAAGCCCCATCCAGCCCTGTGCCACCCGGGGGGTTCCAGGGTGCTGAGATGGCTGACGTTTTGCTCCGCTCTCGACGGTCACCGCGCAATGCAAGAACAGGCCAAAAACTGGCCAAAACGGCCCAAAAACGGGCCAAAACTGGCCATTTTTGGCTGCGCGAGCGAGCGGCGAGCGGCGGACAGCGAGCGAAGCGAGAGGCAGCACCGTCCCTGCTATATACGAAAGCCCCATCCAGCCCTGTGCCACCCGGGGGGTTCCAGGGTGCTGAGATGGCTGACGTTTTGCTCCGCTCACGACGGTCACCGCACCACGCAAGAACGGACCATAAACAGGCCAAAACAGCCCAAAAACGGGCCAAAACTGGTCATTTTTGGCTGCGCGAGCGAGCGGCGAGCGGCGAACAGCGAGCGAAGCGTGAGGCAGCACCGTCCCTGCTATACGAAAGCCCCATCCAGCCCTG
>NW_027021168.1:2500-5000 GCF_036884655.1 Musa acuminata AAA Group | reverse complement strand
TCCAGGGTGCTGAGATGGCTGACGTTTTGCTCCGCTCTCGACGGTCACCGCGCAATGCAAGAACAGGCCAAAAACTGGCCAAAACGGCCCAAAAACGGGCCAAAACTGGCCATTTTTGGCTGCACGAGCGAGCGGCGAGCGGCGGACAGCGAGCGAAGCGAGAGGCAGCACCGTCCCTGCTATACGAAAGCCCCATCCAGCCCTGTGCCACCCGGGGGGTTCCAGGGTGCTGAGATGGCTGACGTTTTGCTCCGCTCTCGACGGTCACCGCGCAATGCAAGAACAGGCCAAAAACTGGCCAAAACGGCCCAAAAACGGGCCAAAACTGGCCATTTTTGGCTGCACGAGCGAGCGGCGAGCGGCGGACAGCGAGCGAAGCGAGAGGCAGCACCGTCCCTGCTATACGAAAGCCCCATCCAGCCCTGTGCCACCCGGGGGGTTCCAGGGTGCTGAGATGGCTGACGTTTTGCTCCGCTCTCGACGGTCACCGCGCAATGCAAGAACAGGCCAAAAACTGGCCAAAACGGCCCAAAAACGGGCCAAAACTGGCCATTTTTGGCTGCACGAGCGAGCGGCGAGCGGCGGACAGCGAGCGAAGCGAGAGGCAGCACCGTCCCTGCTATACGAAAGCCCCATCCAGCCCTGTGCCACCCGGGGGGTTCCAGGGTGCTGAGATGGCTGACGTTTTGCTCCGCTCTCGACGGTCACCGCGCAATGCAAGAACAGGCCAAAAACTGGCCAAAACGGCCCAAAAACGGGCCAAAACTGGCCATTTTTGGCTGCACGAGCGAGCGGCGAGCGGCGGACAGCGAGCGAAGCGAGAGGCAGCACCGTCCCTGCTATACGAAAGCCCCATCCAGCCCTGTGCCACCCGGGGGGTTCCAGGGTGCTGAGATGGCTGACGTTTTGCTCCGCTCTCGACGGTCACCGCGCAATGCAAGAACAGGCCAAAAACTGGCCAAAACGGCCCAAAAACGGGCCAAAACTGGCCATTTTTGGCTGCACGAGCGAGCGGCGAGCGGCGGACAGCGAGCGAAGCGAGAGGCAGCACCGTCCCTGCTATACGAAAGCCCCATCCAGCCCTGTGCCACCCGGGGGGTTCCAGGGTGCTGAGATGGCTGACGTTTTGCTCCGCTCTCGACGGTCACCGCGCAATGCAAGAACAGGCCAAAAACTGGCCAAAACGGCCCAAAAACGGGCCAAAACTGGCCATTTTTGGCTGCACGAGCGAGCGGCGAGCGGCGGACAGCGAGCGAAGCGAGAGGCAGCACCGTCCCTGCTATACGAAAGCCCCATCCAGCCCTGTGCCACCCGGGGGGTTCCAGGGTGCTGAGATGGCTGACGTTTTGCTCCGCTCTCGACGGTCACCGCGCAATGCAAGAACAGGCCAAAAACTGGCCAAAACGGCCCAAAAACGGGCCAAAACTGGCCATTTTTGGCTGCACGAGCGAGCGGCGAGCGGCGGACAGCGAGCGAAGCGAGAGGCAGCACCGTCCCTGCTATACGAAAGCCCCATCCAGCCCTGTGCCACCCGGGGGGTTCCAGGGTGCTGAGATGGCTGACGTTTTGCTCCGCTCTCGACGGTCACCGCGCAATGCAAGAACAGGCCAAAAACTGGCCAAAACGGCCCAAAAACGGGCCAAAACTGGCCATTTTTGGCTGCACGAGCGAGCGGCGAGCGGCGGACAGCGAGCGAAGCGAGAGGCAGCACCGTCCCTGCTATACGAAAGCCCCATCCAGCCCTGTGCCACCCGGGGGGTTCCAGGGTGCTGAGATGGCTGACGTTTTGCTCCGCTCTCGACGGTCACCGCGCAATGCAAGAACAGGCCAAAAACTGGCCAAAACGGCCCAAAAACGGGCCAAAACTGGCCATTTTTGGCTGCGCGAGCGAGCGGCGAGCGGCGGACAGCGAGCGAAGCGAGAGGCAGCACCGTCCCTGCTATATACGAAAGCCCCATCCAGCCCTGTGCCACCCGGGGGGTTCCAGGGTGCTGAGATGGCTGACGTTTTGCTCCGCTCACGACGGTCACCGCACCACGCAAGAACGGACCATAAACAGGCCAAAACAGCCCAAAAACGGGCCAAAACTGGTCATTTTTGGCTGCGCGAGCGAGCGGCGAGCGGCGAACAGCGAGCGAAGCGTGAGGCAGCACCGTCCCTGCTATACGAAAGCCCCATCCAGCCCTGTGCCACCCGGGGGGTTCCAGGGTGCTGAGATGGCTGACGTTTTGCTCCGCTCACGACGGTCACCGCGCCATGCAAGAACGGACCAAAAACAGGCCAAAACAGCCCAAAAACGGGCCAAAACTGGCCATTTTTGGCTGAGCGAGCGAGCGGTGAGCGGCGAACAGCGAGCGAAGCGAGAGGCAGCACCGTCCCTGCTATACGAAAGCCCCATCCAGCCCTGTGCCACCCGGGGGGTTCCAGGGTGCTGAGATGGCTGACGTTTTGCTCCGCTCACGACGGTCGCCGTGCCACGCAAGAACGGACCAAAAACAGG
>NW_027021167.1:0-20000 GCF_036884655.1 Musa acuminata AAA Group | reverse complement strand
CATACAAATTGACCGATGAATTAGAAGGACTGGATCAAGAAAATGGAGAAGAACAGAAGGAAGATTATGAAATTTGTTCAAGAAAAGCGAAACGGGTGGTGATCTATACTGATAAAAATCTGGATACCGATACTGATAATATTGATCAAGCAGAAGCAGAAGCAGAAGCAGAAGCAGAAGCAGAAGAGGTGGCTTTGATACGTTATTCGCAACAACCAGATTTTAATCGGGGTATAATCCAAGGATCCATGCGTGCTCAAAGACGTAAAACAGTTATTTGGGAAATATTTCAAACAAATGTTCATTCCCCGCTTTTTTTGGATCGAATAGACAAAGTCTTTTTTTTTTCTTTTTTTGATAGATATAGATATCGAATAATTAATCTTATTTTTAGGAATTCCGTGGGGGGAAACCCAGAATCCGAAACTTCCGACTTTGAGGAGGAAGAGGAAGAGACAAACACTGGGAAAAAAAAAGACGAGGAGAAAAAAAAAAAAGAGGAAGATGAACGGATAACAATATCAGAAATTTGGGATAGCATTATATTTGCTCAAGCAATAAGAGGTTTGATGCTGATAACCCAATCTTTTTTTAGAAAAAACATTGTATTGCCTTCATTGATAATAGCTAAAAATATTGGACGTATGTTATTATTCCAATTCCCCGAGTGGTATGAGGATTTGAAGGAATGGAATAGAGAAATACATGTTAAATGCACCTATAATGGTGTTCCATTATCAGAAACAGAATTTCCCCAAGATTGGTTAACAGATGGTATTCAGATAAAGATTTTATTTCCTTTTCGTTTAAAACCTTGGCGAAGATCTAAAATACGATCTCATCATGGAGATCCAATGAAAAAAAAAGGAAAAAAAGAAAATTTTTGTTTTTTAACAGTTTGGGGAATGGAAACGGAACTCCCTTTTGGTTCTCCCCGAAAGCAACCTTCTTTTTTTGAACCCATATATAAGGAACTCAAAAAAAAAATTAGAAAAGTAAAAAAGAACTCTCTAAAAGTTTCAAAAGAAAAAAAAAGATGGGTCATCAAAATAGTTCTAGTTCTAAAACGAGTTCTAAAACGAGTTCTAAAACGAATAGTTCTAGTTCTAAAACGAATAGTTCTAGTTCTAAAACGAACAGTTCTAGTTCTAAAACGAATAATGAAGAAACTTGAAAAAGTGAACCAAATTTCTTTATTTGAATTGAGGAAGGGAAAAGTACATGAACCAAATGAAAATGCAAAAGATTCAAAAAAAAATAATCAGATTATTCACGAATCGACCATTCAAATTCGATCTATGAATTGGACAAATTATTTACTCATAGAAAAAAAAATGAAAGATCTTGCTGATAAGACAATCACAATAAGGAATCAAATAGAAGGAATCACAAAAGACAAGAAGAAAATAGTTCTAGCCTATCATGATAAAAGACCGGAATTACAAAAACATATTTGGCAGATACTTCAAAGAAAAAATACCCGATTAATACGCAAATCACATTATTTTATGAAATCTTTCATTGAAAAAATATACATAGATATCTTGCAATGTATGGTTACCATTTCTAAGGTTAATGCACAACTTTTAAAAAAAACAATTATCAATGAATCCATTTACAACGATGAAAGAAATCAAGAAGGAATTGATGAAACAGATCAAGATACAATGAACTTTATTTCGACTATAAAAAAGTCCTTTTCTAATCCTAATATTAGAAATGATTTAAACACTTATCACGACTTATCTTCCTTGTCCCAAGCATATGTATTTTACAAATTGTCACAAACCCAATTATTTAACAACCATCACCTGAGATCTGTACTTCAATATCACGATCACGGGACCTATCCTTTTATTAAAGACAAGATAAAGTATTATTGTATGACACGAGGAATATTTGATTCCAAATCAAGGTTTGATTCCAAATCAAGGCATAAGAAAATTAATAAGTCTGGAATGAATAAATGGAAAAACTGGTTAAAGGGTCATTATCAATATAATTTTTCTCGGAGCAAATGGTCTCGATTAGTACCGAAAAAATGGCGAAATAGAGTCAATCAACGTTGTACTATTCAAAATAAAGAATCAATGAAATTGTATTCATATAAAAAAGAAAAAGACCGATTAATTCATTACATGAATGAAAATTTTTGTGCAGTGGATTTATCGATGAGTCAAAAAGAAAAATTTAAAAAACACTACAGATATGATCTTTTATCACATGAATATATAAATTATGGGGATAGTAAGGACTCATACACACTGAAACCCGAATCGTTTTATGTATTGCTAAATATGACTATTGATGATTACCTAAAAAAAGGATATTTTATTGATACCCATAAAAATCTGGATAGAAAATATTTGGATTATAGAATTCTTCATTTTTGCCTTAGAAACAATAGTGATATTGAGAACAATAGTGATATTGAGAACAATAGTGATATTGAGAACAATAGTGATATTGAGGACTGGACCGATATGTATATCGGTACCGAAATTTATAAAAATACTAATAAAAATACTAAGACTAAGACTCATCAAAAAAAAATTTTTGATTGGATGGGAATGAATCGAAATTATTCTACCATATCAAATCTAGAACCTTGGTTCTTCCCAGAATTTGTGTTACCTTTTGATGCATATAAGATTAAACCGTGGATCATACCAATCAAATTACTTCTTTCTAATATTTATTATGAAAATGATATTAGTCAAAATCAAAATGAAAAAAATATTAGTCAAAATCAAAATGAAAAAAATATTAGTCAAAATCAAAATAAAAAAAATATTAGTCAAAATCAAAATAAAAAAAATATTAGTCAAAATCAAAATAAAAAAAATATTAGTCAAAATCAAAATAAAAAAAATATTAGTCAAAATCAAAATAAAAAAAATATTAGTCAAAATCAAAATAAAAAAAATATTAGTCAAAATCAAAATAAAAAAAATATTAGTCAAAATCAAAACATCAAAGATTCCGTTAAAATAGAATTTCAAAATTCCAACCAAGAAAAAGAGGGTCAATCAAATCTTGTATCAGATCCACAAAAACAAAACCAAAAGGAATATCTTGAAGAGGATTGCACGAGATCAAACATTAAAAAAGGTAAAAAAAAAAAAAAACAATCCAAGAAAAATAAGGAAGGAGAACTAGATTTGTTCCTGAAAAAATATTTTATTTTTCAATTAAGATGGGATGACCCCTTGAATCAAAAAATTATTAATAATGTTAGGATATTGTCTCCTACTTAGATTGATAAATCCAAGGGAAATTGCTATATCCTCGATTCAAAGAGGAGAGATGCATCTGGATGTAATGCTGATTCAGAAAGATCTAGCTCTTACAGAATTAATAAAAAGGGGAATATTAATTATCGAACCAATTCGTCTATCTTTAAGAAGGGATGGAAAATTCATTATATATCAAACCATAAGTATTTCATTGATCGATAAGAGTAAACACCAAATTAATAGAAAATACATAAAGAAAAGATATGTTGATAAGAATAATTTGAAAAAATCCACTGGACGACATGGCAATATATTTGTGAATGGGGATCAAGATCATTATAATTTCTTTGTTCCTGAAAATATTCTATCTCCTAGACGTCGTAGAGAATTGAGAATTCTAATTTGTTTCAACTCTCATAATCGGGATATTGTGAATAGAAATCCAGTATTTTGCAACGAAAACAACATAAGAAACTCTGAACAATTTTTGAATGAGGACAAACGTCTTAATACGGATTTAAATAAATTAATTAAATGCAAATTGTTTCTTTGGCCCAATTACCGATTAGAAGATTTAGCTTGTATGAATCGCTATTGGTTTGATACCAATAATGGTAGTCGTTTCAGTATGTCAAGGATACGTATGTATCCACGATTCAGAATTATTTAATAGTATATTTCCTATATATCACATGCCGTTTTCAGTAAATAAAAACCGAAAGATGTACGCATATGGTGTGTTACGTTCTGGTACATGATACGTATTTACTTGTGTATCAATTCAATTGAATCTAGAAAGAAATCTACAGAATCTTTTTAGGTGCAAAGAAATCATTCTCTTTCGTAAATGCAGAAATATATTATCCTTTTCTTTTCTATCTAAATCAAATGGAAAATTTGATTTAGATAGAAACGGATAAATCTAAATTTTTGCGTGTACTAGATTAAAAAAAATTGACATAATATAATAATTATTATTTTATTTTTCCTGATCGGTAAAATCCATGGCATGGAAAAGAAAGAAAAGAAAAAGATAAAAAAAGTTTTATGGTCAAAAATTCATTCATTTCACTTCTTCCACAAGAAGAAAAAGAAGAAAACAGGGGTTCTGTTGAATTTCAAGTATTAAGTTTCACCAATAAGATACGAAGACTTACTTCACATTTGGAATTGCACAAAAGAGATTTTTTATCACAAAGAGGTCTACAAAAAATTCTGAGAAAACGTCAACGTCTGCTGGCTTATTTGTCAAAGAAAAATAGAGCGCGTTATAAGAAATTAATTGACCAGTTGGATATTCGGGAGCCAAAAAATCGTTAATTAAATCGTTTGAATTAGTATAGTAGTTATTAGATTTTTTATTTTGATGAACCTCCTACTTTTTTGAGGAATTCATGAAATAATGAATTAAGGAAGAAAAGATATGACTGTACCGGCTACAAAAAAAGATTTCATGATAGTTAATATGGGTCCTCACCACCCATCAATGCATGGTGTTCTTCGACTGATCGTTACTCTCGATGGTGAAGATGTTATTGACTGTGAACCCATATTGGGCTATTTACACAGAGGGATGGAAAAAATAGCGGAAAACCGAACAATTATACAATATCTGCCTTATGTAACACGTTGGGATTATTTAGCTACTATGTTCACAGAGGCAATAACGGTAAATGCACCAGAACAACTGGAAAATGTTCAAGTACCTAAAAGGGCTAGCTATATCAGAGTAATTATGCTGGAGCTGAGCCGTATAGCTTCTCATTTGTTATGGCTTGGGCCTTTTATGGCGGATATCGGCGCGCAGACTCCCTTTTTCTATATTTTCAGAGAGAGAGAATTGATATATGATTTATTCGAAGCCGCCACAGGTATGCGAATGATGCATAATTATTTCCGCATCGGAGGAGTAGCTGCCGATCTACCTTATGGCTGGATAGATAAATGTTTGGATTTTTGCGATTATTTTTTAACAGGAATTGTTGAATATCAAAAACTCATTACGCGAAATCCCATTTTTTTGGAGCGAGTCGAAGGAGTGGGCATTATTGGTGGAGAGGAAGCAATAAATTGGGGTTTATCAGGACCGATGTTACGAGCTTCTGGAACACAATGGGATCTTCGTAAAATTGATAATTATGAGTGTTACAATGAATTCGATTGGGAAGTCCAATGGCAAAAAGAAGGAGATTCGTTAGCTCGTTATTTAGTACGAATCGGTGAAATGAGGGAATCTATAAAAATAATTCAACAGGCTCTAGAAGGAATTCCTGGAGGACCCTATGAGAATTTAGAAGTCCGACGCTTTGATAGAGCAAAAAATTCCGAATGGAATGATTTTGAATATAGATTTATTAGTAAAAAACCTTCACCCAATTTTGAATTGTCGAAACAAGAACTTTACGTGAGAGTAGAAGCCCCAAAAGGGGAATTAGGAATTTATTTGATAGGAGATAATAGTGTTTTCCCTTGGAGATGGAAAATTCGTCCACCCGGCTTCATAAATTTGCAAATTCTTCCTCAGCTAGTTAAAAGAATGAAATTGGCTGATATCATGACGATACTAGGTAGTATAGATATCATTATGGGAGAGGTTGATCGTTGAAATGATAATTGATACGACAGAAGTACAAACTATCAATTCTTTTTCTATATCGGAATCCTTAAAAGAAGTATATGGACTCATATGGATCTTTGTACCCATTTTGACCCTTATATTGGGAATTACAATAGGGGTACTAGTAATTGTGTGGTTAGAAAGAGAAATATCTGCAGCGATACAACAACGTATTGGGCCTGAATATGCCGGCCCCTTGGGAATTCTTCAAGCTCTAGCAGATGGAACTAAACTACTTTTTAAAGAAGACCTTCTCCCATCTAGAGGAGATGTTCGTTTGTTTAGTATTGGACCGTCTATAGTGGTCATATCAATTCTACTAAGTTATTTAGTAATTCCTTTTGGGTATCGCCTCATTTTAGCCGATCTCAGTATAGGTGTTTTTTTATGGGTCGCCATTTCAAGTATTGCTCCTATTGGGCTTCTTATGTCAGGATACGGATCGAATAATAAATATTCCTTTTCAGGTGGTCTACGAGCTGCTGCTCAATCTATTAGTTATGAAATACCATTAACTCTATGTGTGTTATCAATATCTCTACGTGTGATTCGTTGAACATGAACTTTATACTTCTTTCCTAGAAGTAAAGGAAAGAAGTTGAATGTAATGTATTGAATAGGTATTTTATTTTTTATTCATCATTCGGGTCAATGAGTTAAACCAGATAGTTATATGAGTGAAACAAAACAACTTAGAAGTTTGCAGTAAGAAGATAAAATCTCATTTCATATGTACAAGAATAAAGTTGAAGTAAACATAAGCAGTGTAAACTGTTTACCCCAAGATTAAGATTCTTTCATTAGTCATCATATCTTGGAGCGGGTGTAAAAGATCAACTGTATGGAGTTTTCATTACTGTCTTGTATTTATTACCATGCCGTAGATCAATCAAAAATCAGTGGACGGTTAGGAACACCAAAGTGCACAAAGGATTAGTAATAGAGATAATGTAAGGTATCAAAAAAAGAGATATTTCTACAATTTATAAAACGAATAAAAATAGGGACTTTAAGTTGGTAGAAATGATCAAGCAGTACTTCCCTACGATTCCGATCTAGAGTATGCTCCTATTCACTGATTAAAGAAATGACTATCCAGAACGAATTAATCCCTTATTCTTTTTTTTTCAAAGTACCCTCTTCTGAGATAGAAGAACAGGAACAAAAGAAATGGAATGTAATAATCGAATTAATAAAAAAAAGATATTTATTTATTCTTTTTTCCCATCCATATGGGTGGAATTCCTATCACAATTAATGGACTAATTCCTAATTCTTTAAATTCTTTAGATTTATTGATATAACGAGTATTTTATTGAAGGGCTGAGTTATTACCGAACAAAGAAAAATACATTTTTATTATCATAAGGGATGAGATTAATTCCGAAGCACTTTTTCTTATTCTAGCAAACGGAATTCCATTGGTTTAATTTCGGACTCTCTGATATATCTTTATTCTAGTTATCCCAAAAGAAAAGGGGTGATAATATCGAACTAGTCCTTACATTTATTTGTGGCCATAGAGGAGCCGTATGAAGCTGAGGTCTCATGTACGGTTTTGGAATAGCGATGGAAACAGTAATGTTATTATCGACTATAATTATCTAACAGTTCAAGTACAGTTGATATAGTTGAAGCACAGTCCAAATATGGCTTTTGGGGGTGGAATCTATGGCGTCAGCCCATAGGATTTATAGTTTTCATAATTTCTTCTCTAGCTGAATGTGAGAGATTGCCCTTTGATTTACCAGAAGCAGAGGAGGAATTAGTAGCAGGTTATCAAACCGAATATTCTGGTATCAGATTTGGTTTATTTTATCTTGCTTCTTACCTAAATCTATTAGCTTCTTCGTTATTCGTAACGGTTCTTTACTTAGGTGGGTGGAATTTATCTATTCCGTACATATCCATTCCTGAGCTTTTCGGAATAAAAAAAATAGCTGGAGTCTTTGGAATGACAATTGGTATCTTTATTACATTAGTTAAAGCTTATTTGTTTCTGTTCATTTCTATCACAACAAGATGGACTTTACCTAGGATGAGAATGGACCAGCTATTAAATCTTGGATGGAAATTTCTTTTACCTATTTCTTTGGGTAATCTATTATTGACAACTTCTTCCCAACTTGTTTCACTATAAAATAACAGAATACGATAACGATATTCTAGATTCATAACCTCTTTCAAACAAGAGAAAGAAACATCAATTTATTTATGGATATCTACAATATGTTTCCCATGGTAACTGGGTTCATGAATTATGGTCAACAAACAATACGAGCTGCAAGGTATATTGGTCAAAGTTTCATAATTACCTTATCCCACACAAACCGTTTACCTGTAACTATTCAATATCCTTATGAGAAATCAATTACGTCAGAACGTTTTCGTGGTCGAATTCACTTTGAATTTGATAAATGTATTGCTTGCGAAGTATGTGTTCGTGTATGCCCAATAGATCTACCTGTTGTTGATTGGAGATTGGAAAGAGATATGAAAAAGAAACAATTGCTTAATTATAGTATTGATTTCGGGGTCTGTATATTTTGTGGTAACTGTGTCGAGTATTGTCCAACAAACTGTTTATCAATGACTGAAGAATATGAGCTTTCTACTTATGATCGTCACGAATTGAATTATAATCAAATTGCTTTGAGTCGGTTACCAATGTCAGTAATTGAAGATTACACAATTCAAACAGTTATGAATTCGACTCAAATCAAAATAGATAAAGATAAACCCTTTGATTCAAGAACGATTACCGATTACTAAGATTTTGTTTTGATATAAAAGATCAAAACTTTTTTATTTTGGTTGGTCAGTAACTACAAATAATAATTAGTAACTATAGATTTAATTAGTAACTATAGATTGGTGAGAATCACTCTTTGATTTAAACTTATAATATTTTTATCACGGGAATTTCGAAATATACAATTTCAACTACTTTTTTTATTCTTTTTCTTTTGGATAAAAAGTAAGTAGGATTGGCCCAATAAAATAATTATATCTATATATAAAATTAATATTAAATTAATCCATATTAAGATTTAATTCAATTAGGAACATATCATATACAATAAAAATGGGGTAACCCTTTTCCTTTCCTGGACCATTTAGTAAGGTCATGATTTGACTTATATATTTTTTTTTTTACATATTATACATAATGGATTTACCTGGACCAATACATGATATTCTTGTAGCATTTCTGGGGTCAGTTCTTATATTAGGGGGTCTGGGGGTAGTATTACTTACCAATCCTATTTATTCTGCTTTTTCATTGGGATTGGTTCTTGTTTGTATATCCTTATTCTACATTCCATCGAACTCTTTTTTTGTAGCTGCCGCACAGCTACTTATTTATGTGGGAGCCGTAAATGTCTTAATCATATTTGCGGTAATGTTCATGAATGGTTCAGAATATTCCAATGATTCGTATTTTTGGACCATTGGAGATGGAGTCACTTCACTGGTTTGTACAAGTATTCTTTTTTCACTAATTACTACTATACCAGATACGTCATGGTACGGAATTATTTGGACTACAAGATCAAACCAGATTATAGAACAGGACCTAATAAGTAACGTTCAACAAATTGGGATTCATTTATCGACAGATTTTTATCTTCCCTTTGAACTAATTTCTATAATTCTTTTAGTTTCCTTGATAGGTGCAATTACTATGGCTCGCCAATAATAAATACTTAGAATTTTAAAAGAATTAAAAAGTTTTTAGAATTTTAGAAGTTCTAAATAAATAAAAAATCGAATCGCTTCAATTGTTCATATTGAAATGAATCGAGATTGATAAGGAGTTAGTCAATGATGTTCGAGCATGTACTTTTTTTGAGTGTTTATTTATTTTCTATCGGTCTCTATGGATTGATCACAAGTCGAAACATGGTTAGAGCACTTATGTGTCTTGAGCTTATACTAAATTCGGTTAATATTAATCTTGTAACATTTTCTGATATATTTGATAGTCGCCAATTAAAAGGAAACATTTTCTCAATCTTTATTATAGCTGTTGCAGCTGCTGAAGCAGCTATTGGTCTAGCTATTGTTTCGTCGATTCATCGAAACAGAAAATCAACTCGTATCAATCAATCGAATTTGTTGAATAATTAGTGATAATTATCATGATCATATATTGAATAATCAGTTATAATGATCATATAAATCAAGACACCACACAACATGATAAAGCATAAGAAAATATAAATGAAATTGGAATATTTTTCTATTTCTATTCTTTCACTTTCATATTCCATTAATGAAAAATAATTATATTCTTAATTTAATTGGTATTATAATTTTTTTATTTCGTTTTTTATTTGTTTATTTTATTTAATTTTAATGTATTTAAATTTTAATGTTTTTAATGTATTTTTAATGTATTATATAATAATATAAATGTATTATATAATAATATACTGCATAATATTATAAATATTATAATAAAATAATAAAAATAATATTATTAAATAATAATATGTTAATCATATTACGAAAATAAATTAAATTACTAATTTAGTTTTATTTTTATATATTCATATTTCATATTGAAAATATGAATATTGAAATATTGATTTGAATGATTGATCAATTTGTTTTGTCGGCCAATTTTTATTTACACATGTGACTCGTATGATCATGATTTTTGAAACGGAAATCAAAGTCTCTTGGCTTTTTCTCATGAACAGATTTAGAAATATATTGATTCTTAAAATTTTAATAAACCACTGCTTCGTCTGGTGTCTATAATATAAATACTAATTTTCTACCAGATTGAAAATTTTTGATGTTAAAATCTGGAATTTATAGATCCAATGTCACATTCAGTAAAAATTTATGATACATGTATAGGGTGTACTCAATGTGTACGAGCCTGCCCCACAGACGTATTGGAAATGATACCTTGGGACGGATGTAAAGCTAAGCAAATTGCTTCCGCACCAAGAACCGAGGACTGTGTGGGTTGTAAGAGATGTGAATCCGCCTGCCCCACGGATTTTTTGAGTGTCCGTGTTTATTTATCATATGAAACAACTCGCAGCATGGGTCTAGGTTATTGATACGTTACAAAAAAATCCACTTGAATCAATTGATTCCTCTTTACCGACAAAAGCCCGTACTCGAGAAAATATATTATTCTATTCCGAGCACGGGTTTTTCTGGTCAAACGTATCTTGTCTTTATCACGAGTTATTTTCCTTGGTTAACAATACTTGTTGTTTTGCCGATATCCGTCGGTTCTTCCATTTTCTTTCTTCCTCATAAAGGAAATAAGATGTTTAGGTGGTATGCTATATGTATATGCTCGTTGGAACTCCTTCTAACAACCTATGTTTTCTGTTATCATTTCCAATTGGACGATCCATTAACCCAATTGGAGGAAGATTTAAAATGGATAGATGTTTTTGATTTTCACTGGAGACTGGGAATCGATGGGCTTTCCATAGGACCTATTTTACTGACAGGATTTATCACCACTTTAGCTACCTTAGCGGCTTGGCCAGTTACTCGAAATTCGCGATTGTTCTATTTTCTCATGTTAGCAATGTACAGCGGTCAAATAGGATTATTTTCTTCTAGAGACCTTTTACTTTTTTTCATGCTGTGGGAGTTAGAATTAATTCCTGTTTATTTACTTTTATCCATGTGGGGGGGAAAGAAACGTCTCTACTCGGCCACAAAGTTTATTTTGTACACTGCGGGGGGCTCCATTTTTCTCTTAATAGGAGTTCTAGGTATGGGTTTATATGGCCCTAATGAACCCACATTAGATTTTTCAAAATTAACTAATCAATCATATCCTGTGGCATTGGAAATAATATTATATTTTGGATTCCTTATTGCTTATGCTGTCAAATCGCCGATTATACCCCTACATACGTGGTTACCAGATACCCATGGAGAAGCACATTACAGTACATGTATGCTTCTAGCTGGAATCTTATTAAAAATGGGCGCATATGGACTTATTCGGATCAATATGGAATTATTACCCCACGCTCATTCTATATTTTCTCCCTGGTTGGTAATAGTGGGAACGATTCAAATAATCTATGCAGCTTCAACCTCTCTCGGTCAACGGAATTTAAAAAAAAGAATAGCCTATTCCTCTGTATCTCACATGGGTTTCACAATTATAGGAATTGGTTCTATAACCGGAATGGGACTCAACGGTGCCATTTTACAAATACTCTCTCATGGATTTATTGGTGCTGCGCTTTTTTTCTTGGCAGGAACGAGTTGTGATAGAATACGTCTTGTTTATCTCGACGAAATGGGGGGGGTATCGATCCCAATGCCAAAACTATTTACCATGTTCAGTAGTTTTTCGATGGCTTCTCTTGCATTGCCAGGAATGAGTGGTTTTGTTGCGGAATTATTAGTATTTTTTGGAATAATTACTAGTCCAAAATACCTTTTAATGCCAAAAATGCTAATTACTTTTGTAATGGCAATTGGAATGATATTAACTCCTATTTATTTATTATCTATGTTACGTCAGATGTTCTATGGATACAAGCTATTCAATGTTCCAAACTCTAATTTTGCGGATTCTGGACCACGAGAACTATTTGTTTCAATCTGTATCTTTCTACCCGTAATAGGTATTGGTATTTATCCGGATTTCGTTCTCTCGCTATCAGTTGACAGGGTGCAAGCTATCCTATCTAATTACTTTCATCGATAGTCTTTCATTAATAATACGGAAATATAATTTTTGTCTTTGATTTTAAGATTTTTAAAATCGTTCGCTGTACAATGCAAAAGAATAAAGTGAATTAGAATTGTAATGAGATGCATTTTGAGTTTTTGAGAACCGTTTTGAATAAGGAATGATTCAAACGGTTCTCAAAAACTCGCACAAACAAGAAGCTTTTTATATATATATGGGATGATGTTCTTATGTATTCTTTATGTAGTTTATTCAATTATTTATCTGTGTAGTTTATTCAAGTAGATGTTAATGTGAATGAACCATAACTATGTAGACCTATTCCTAATAGATTGATTCCAAAATAACATACCCAAATTATAAGAAATCCTATAGAAGCCACAAGTGCCGAATTCATACTTTGCAAACTTTGATTTGTTCTACTTCTAATATGTATTCTAGTTCTAGTATGTAAATAAATCGCGAATATGGTCCAAGTAATAAAAGCCCAAGTTTCTTTGGGGTCCCAATTCCAATAAGATCCCCATGCCTCATTAGCCCATACTGCTCCACAAAGAATGCCTATGGTTAAAAAGGTAAATCCTAAACTAATGACACGATAACTCCAATAATCCAAACGTTGAGTCAATTGATATTTATAATAATTTCGAAATGAAAGAAAAGAAGTGTTTTTAAAAACACTTCTTTTTTCATTCAAATATTGAATCTCACCAAAGAAAAATGGTTTAATTAAGAAATTATTACCTTTACAAAAAATATCGATGTTTTTTCGAAATGTAATGACTAGAAGAGCGACTGATAATAGTGATCCGCATAAAAGAGCTGCATAGCTTAATAACATCATACTTACGTGCATCATTAACCACTGAGATTGTAGAGCAGGTACTAATATTGCGGATTGATGCATTTCAGTTAAAAAACCCGACGTGGCAAAGCCTTGTGTAAAAATGGTACTTGGTGCGGTTATTGTGCTTAAATCATTTTTATGGTTCCCCATCTTGGAAATCATATGAATAATGGAGAAACTGCACGAAAGGAAGATTAATGACTCGTATAAATTACTTAACGGAAAATGTCCTGAAGAAATCCAACGAGAAACTAATAATCCTGTTATAGAGAAAAAAGTGGCTATCATCCCTTTTTCCAATGAATCACGCAATCCTACGATTTCGCGGACTAATAAGATCATTAAATGAATCGTAATCACAATTGAAATTATCGAAAAAGAGATATGAGTTAATATATGTTCTAAAGTTGTAAATATCATAAAAAGGGGTCCCATTAGAGAATTTAAATCGAGAATTGAATACATTATAGGATCCATTGTGTCTCTTTTAGAGGATTTATTTTCTAGGATTTCAAGGATGCCGCCACTCGGACTCGAACCGAGATGCTCTAGCACTGCTTCCTAAGAGCAGCGTGTCTACCAATTTCACCATGGCGGCTTACTTGAAATAATAATAGTCAATTCATGTTGAATCGTCGAGAATCAAGGATTCAATATAGTTTAGTAAACATTAGAATCGATAAATCAAAATTCATTTAAATTCCTATTTGAATCTCTATTCAAAAAAAGAATCTTTAGTTGGGATCATTGTAAGTTTAGTTTTAATAATAAAGTAAGTTTAGTTTTAGTAAGTTTAGTTTTAATAATAAACTTTCGCGTACTAGAAACTAAGTTCTTCCAAAACAGTTAGAACTCAATAGTTTTGTTGTCTGTCGAGGTATAGAACTAAGAATTGTTCATTTTCTATTTTTTGATTCGTTTTTTATTTATCCGATTTGATTTCATAGATTCAAACAAAATGAAAAAAAAAATATTTTTTTTTTCAATGAAGAAGATTAAATAACCAGGATTTCATATGTATAACAATTTCATCACTAAATCAAAAGAATTTGAAATTTTCTAACGATTTCGACACCTTAGTATCATTCCTTAGTATCATTAGAGTATTAATACTCTTCATATTATATATAATGGTCTCTTCATTATATATATAATGCATAATGGTAAGATTTACCAAACTAATTAGGTTTTTGTTAGGCATATAAGAAACAAAAGAATTTTCATTTCTATCGTAATCATACTCTACTTTTCACAATAGAAAAATATTTTTCTATTGTGAAAAAAGTAGATAGAAAAAATATTCAGAATTCGATATACATACCTTTATTCTACATACCACATCTACATACTACAACAGCTAGTTCTAACTCATATTGATATTGAGGAGTTCAATACATTAATTAATGTGAATCGTTCATCTTAAAAAATTCGAAGTTCTTCGGGTATGTCAATTCCGATTATTCCAAGACTTTATTATTTGTTTGTTGCACAAAAAAACTTTTTGAACGTCCGGTGGAAACCGATTTCGCTAAGGAAAAAGCCTTTACTGCAGCTAAAAATCCTTTTTTTTTCCAAATATTTTTACGAATACGTTTTTTTGACATAGAAGTACGCTTTTTGGGAACTGCCATTCAAAAAGGGTTACCAGTTTTTATCGTTGTATGTGAAAGACATGTATTGTTTTGTTCAAAATAGATTGTTCCTTTTAGTCATTATCTATACTTATTCCCTGGTAGAATAGTTTTAAAAAAAGCATTTTCGAATATGTTTAAAACCTATTAAAAAATATATTTAAAACCTATTAAAAAATATATTTAAAACCTGTTTGAAAATATATTTTAAACCTATTAAAACATATAATTTTATTAAAACATAATTAGAATCAAGTACTCCTTTTGGTATAACTCTTTTTTCTTATTATACTATATAATATGGCTATAAATTACCAGAATAGAATATTCTACTAAGACTAGACTAGAATAGTAGAATTATTAAAGATTTCATTTTGTTTTCTTATGGAACATACATATCAATATGCATGGATAATACCTTTTCTTCCACTTCCAGTTACTGTGTCAATAGGATTTGGACTTCTACTGATTCCGACAGCAACAAAAAATATTCGTCGTATATGGGCTTTTCCTAGTGTTTTACTGTTAAGTATAGTTATGGGGTTTTCAGCCAATTTATCTATTCAACAAATACATGGAAGTTCTATCTATCAATATCTATGGTCTTGGACCATCAATAATGATTTTTCCTTAGAGTTCGGATATTTGATCGACCCACTTAGTTCTATTATGTCAATACTAATTACTACTGTTGGAATCTTGGTTCTTATTTATAGTGACAATTATATGTCTCATGATCAAGGATATCTGAGATTTTTTGCTTATATGAGTTTTTTCAATGCTTCCATGTTGGGATTAGTTACCAGTTCCAATTTGATACAAATTTATATTTTTTGGGAACTGGTGGGGATGTGTTCCTATTTATTAATAGGATTTTGGTTCACACGACCGACTGCAGCAAGTGCTTGTCAAAAAGCTTTTGTAACTAACCGTGTAGGGGATTTTGGTTTATTATTAGGAATTTTAGGTTTTTATTGGATAACAGGTAGTTTCGAATTTCGGGATTTGTTCGAAATAACTAATAACTTGATCCATAATAATGGTGTCAGTTCTTTATTTGCTACTTTGTGTGCCTCTTTATTATTCATTGGTGCAGTTGCTAAATCCGCACAATTCCCCCTTCACGTATGGTTACCCGATGCCATGGAAGGACCCACTCCCATCTCGGCTCTTATACACGCTGCTACTATGGTAGCAGCAGGAATTTTTCTTGTAGCTCGACTTCTTCCTATTTTCATAGCTATACCTTACATAATGAATTTCATATCTTTAATAGGTGTAATAACAGTACTACTAGGAGCTACTTTGGCTCTTGCTCAAAGAGATATAAAAAGAAGTTTAGCCTATTCTACAATGTCTCAATTGGGTTATATTATGTTAGCTCTAGGTATAGGTTCTTATCGAGCTGCTTTATTCCATTTGATTACCCATGCCTATTCTAAAGCTTTATTGTTTTTGGGATCCGGATCCATTATTCATTCAATGGAACCTATTGTTGGATATTCGCCAGAAAAAAGTCAGAATATGGCTCTTATGGGTGGTTTAAGAAGATATGTTCCAATTACAAGAACTACTTTTTTATTGGGTACACTTTCTATTTGCGGTATTCCACCTCTTGCTTGTTTTTGGTCCAAAGATGAAATTCTTAATGATAGTTGGTTGTATTCACCAATTTTCGCAATAATAGCTTGTTTCACAGCAGGATTGACTGCATTTTATATGTTTCGGGTGTATTTACTTACCTTTGATGGACATTTGCGCGTTCATTTTCAAGATTACAGTAGCACAAAAAATAGTTCGTCCTATTCAATATCTCTATGGGGAAAGGAGGTAGCCAAAGCAGTCAATAGAAATTTACCTTTATCAACAATGAATAATAGGGTCTTCTTTTTTTCAAAGGATATGTATAAAATTGATAATAATCTAAAAAAATGCATACGATACTTTAATACTTCTTTCGAAAAAAAGTACACTTCTATGTACCCTCGCGAAGTGGACAATACTATGCTATTTCCTCTGCTTATATTGGTATTATTTACTTTGTTTGTTGGATCAATAGGAATTCATTTTGATCAAGGAGTAATAGATTTGGATATATTATCCAAATGGTTAACTCCACTCACAAACCTTTTCCATCCAAATTCGAGTTATTCTGTGGATTGGTATGAATTTTTTACAAATGCAATTTTTTCAGTAAGTATAGCTATTTCCGGACTATTCATAGCATATATCTTATATGGGTCTGCTTATTCGTTTTTCCGGAATTTGAACTTTATCAATGCATTTGTAAAAGGTGGTCCTAAAAGGATTCTCTTGGACCAAATAAAAAATGGGATATACAATTGGTCATATAATCGTGGTTACATAGATATTTTTTATACTAAGGTTTTTACCATGGGTATAAGGGGATTAACCGAACTAACTCAGTTTTTTGATAGATATATAATTGATGGAATTACAAATGGGGTTGGCATTGCAAGTTTTTTTATAGGGGAAGGAATCAAATCCATGGGAGGTGGACGAATCTCTTCTTATCTATTCTTTTATTTATTTTATGCATCAATATCTTTATTCATTTTTTTATTTTTTTTATAAATTTATATTTTATAAATTTATAAATATAAACCAACTTAAAGTCCCTATTTTTATTCGTTTTATAAATTGTAGAAATATCTCTTTTTTTGATACCTTACATTATCTCTATTACTAATCCTTTGTGCACTTTGGTGTTCCTAACCGTCCACTGATTTTTGATTGATCTACGGCATGGTAATAAATACAAGACAGTAATGAAAACTCCATACAGTTGATCTTTTACACCCGCTCCAAGATATGATGACTAATGAAAGAATCTTAATCTTGGGGTAAACAGTTTACACTGCTTATGTTTACTTCAACTTTATTCTTGTACATATGAAATGAGATTTTATCTTCTTACTGCAAACTTCTAAGTTGTTTTGTTTCACTCATATAACTATCTGGTTTAACTCATTGACCCGAATGATGAATAAAAAATAAAATACCTATTCAATACATTACATTCAACTTCTTTCCTTTACTTCTAGGAAAGAAGTATAAAGTTCATGTTCAACGAATCACACGTAGAGATATTGATAACACACATAGAGTTAATGGTATTTCATAACTAATAGATTGAGCAGCAGCTCGTAGACCACCTGAAAAGGAATATTTATTATTCGATCCGTATCCTGACATAAGAAGCCCAATAGGAGCAATACTTGAAATGGCGACCCATAAAAAAACACCTATACTGAGATCGGCTAAAATGAGGCGATACCCAAAAGGAATACTAAATAACTTAGTAGAATTGATATGACCACTATAGACGGTCCAATACTAAACAAACGAACATCTCCTCTAGATGGGAGAAGGTCTTCTTTAAAAAGTAGTTTAGTTCCATCTGCTAGAGCTTGAAGAATTCCAAGGGGCCGGCATATTCAGGCCCAATACGTTGTTGTATCGCTGCAGATATTTCTCTTTCTAACCACACAATTACTAGTACCCCTATTGTAATTCCCAATATAAGGGTCAAAATGGGTACAAAGATCCATATGAGTCCATATACTTCTTTTAAGGATTCCGATATAGAAAAAGAATTGATAGTTTGTACTTCTGTCGTATCAATTATCATTTCAACGATCAACCTCTCCCATAATGATATCTATACTACCTAGTATCGTCATGATATCAGCCAATTTCATTCTTTTAACTAGCTGAGGAAGAATTTGCAAATTTATGAAGCCGGGTGGACGAATTTTCCATCTCCAAGGGAAAACACTATTATCTCCTATCAAATAAATTCCTAATTCCCCTTTTGGGGCTTCTACTCTCACGTAAAGTTCTTGTTTCGACAATTCAAAATTGGGTGAAGGTTTTTTACTAATAAATCTATATTCAAAATCATTCCATTCGGAATTTTTTGCTCTATCAAAGCGTCGGACTTCTAAATTCTCATAGGGTCCTCCAGGAATTCCTTCTAGAGCCTGTTGAATTATTTTTATAGATTCCCTCATTTCACCGATTCGTACTAAATAACGAGCTAACGAATCTCCTTCTTTTTGCCATTGGACTTCCCAATCGAATTCATTGTAACACTCATAATTATCAATTTTACGAAGATCCCATTGTGTTCCAGAAGCTCGTAACATCGGTCCTGATAAACCCCAATTTATTGCTTCCTCTCCACCAATAATGCCCACTCCTTCGACTCGCTCCAAAAAAATGGGATTTCGCGTAATGAGTTTTTGATATTCAACAATTCCTGTTAAAAAATAATCGCAAAAATCCAAACATTTATCTATCCAGCCATAAGGTAGATCGGCAGCTACTCCTCCGATGCGGAAATAATTATGCATCATTCGCATACCTGTGGCGGCTTCGAATAAATCATATATCAATTCTCTCTCTCTGAAAATATAGAAAAAGGGAGTCTGCGCGCCGATATCCGCCATAAAAGGCCCAAGCCATAACAAATGAGAAGCTATACGGCTCAGCTCCAGCATAATTACTCTGATATAGCTAGCCCTTTTAGGTACTTGAACATTTTCCAGTTGTTCTGGTGCATTTACCGTTATTGCCTCTGTGAACATAGTAGCTAAATAATCCCAACGTGTTACATAAGGCAGATATTGTATAATTGTTCGGTTTTCCGCTATTTTTTCCATCCCTCTGTGTAAATAGCCCAATATGGGTTCACAGTCAATAACATCTTCACCATCGAGAGTAACGATCAGTCGAAGAACACCATGCATTGATGGGTGGTGAGGACCCATATTAACTATCATGAAATCTTTTTTTGTAGCCGGTACAGTCATATCTTTTCTTCCTTAATTCATTATTTCATGAATTCCTCAAAAAAGTAGGAGGTTCATCAAAATAAAAAATCTAATAACTACTATACTAATTCAAACGATTTAATTAACGATTTTTTGGCTCCCGAATATCCAACTGGTCAATT
>NW_027021166.1:55000-56236 GCF_036884655.1 Musa acuminata AAA Group | reverse complement strand
GAGAGGCAGCACCGTCCCTGCTATACGAAAGCCCCATCCAGCCCTGTGCCACCCGGGGGGGGTTCCAGGGTGCTGAGATGGCTGACGTTTTGCTCCGCTCTCGACGGTCACCGCGCAATGCAAGAACAGGCCAAAAACTGGCCAAAACGGCCCAAAAACGGGCCAAAACTGGCCATTTTTGGCTGCACGAGCGAGCGGCGAGCGGCGGACAGCGAGCGAAGCGAGAGGCAGCACCGTCCCTGCTATACGAAAGCCCCATCCAGCCCTGTGCCACCCGGGGGGTTCCAGGGTGCTGAGATGGCTGACGTTTTGCTCCGCTCTCGACGGTCACCGCGCAATGCAAGAACAGGCCAAAAACTGGCCAAAACGGCCCAAAAACGGGCCAAAACTGGCCATTTTTGGCTGCGCGAGCGAGCGGCGAGCGGCGGACAGCGAGCGAAGCGAGAGGCAGCACCGTCCCTGCTATACGAAAGCCCCATCCAGCCCTGTGCCACCCGGGGGGTTCCAGGGTGCTGAGATGGCTGACGTTTTGCTCCGCTCTCGACGGTCACCGCGCAATGCAAGAACAGGCCAAAAACTGGCCAAAACGGCCCAAAAACGGGCCAAAACTGGCCATTTTTGGCTGCACGAGCGAGCGGCGAGCGGCGGACAGCGAGCGAAGCGAGAGGCAGCACCGTCCCTGCTATACGAAAGCCCCATCCAGCCCTGTGCCACCCGGGGGGTTCCAGGGTGCTGAGATGGCTGACGTTTTGCTCCGCTCTCGACGGTCACCGCGCAATGCAAGAACAGGCCAAAAACTGGCCAAAACGGCCCAAAAACGGGCCAAAACTGGCCATTTTTGGCTGCACGAGCGAGCGGCGAGCGGCGGACAGCGAGCGAAGCGAGAGGCAGCACCGTCCCTGCTATACGAAAGCCCCATCCAGCCCTGTGCCACCCGGGGGGTTCCAGGGTGCTGAGATGGCTGACGTTTTGCTCCGCTCTCGACGGTCACCGCGCAATGCAAGAACAGGCCAAAAACTGGCCAAAACGGCCCAAAAACGGGCCAAAACTGGCCATTTTTGGCTGCACGAGCGAGCGGCGAGCGGCGGACAGCGAGCGAAGCGAGAGGCAGCACCGTCCCTGCTATACGAAAGCCCCATCCAGCCCTGTGCCACCCGGGGGGTTCCAGGGTGCTGAGATGGCTGACGTTTTGCTCCGCTCTCGACGGTCACCGCGCAATGCAAGAACAGGCCAAAA
>NW_027021166.1:40000-45000 GCF_036884655.1 Musa acuminata AAA Group | reverse complement strand
AACGGCCCAAAAACGGGCCAAAACTGGCCATTTTTGGCTGCGCGAGCGAGCGGCGAGCGGCGGACAGCGAGCGAAGCGAGAGGCAGCACCGTCCCTGCTATACGAAAGCCCCATCCAGCCCTGTGCCACCCGGGGGGTTCCAGGGTGCTGAGATGGCTGACATTTTGCTCCGCTCACGACGGTCGCCGCGGCACACAAGAACAGCCCAAAAACAGGCCAAAACAGCCCAAAAACGGGCCAAAACTGGCCATTTTTGGCTGCGCGAGCGAGCAGCGAGCGGCGGACAGCGAGCGAAGCGAGAGGCAGCACCGTCCCTGCTATACGAAAGCCCCATCCAGCCCTGTGCCACCCGGGGGGTTCCAGGGTGCTGAGATGGCTGACGTTTTGCTCCGCTCACGACGGTCGCCGCGGCACGCAAGAACAGGCCAAAAACTGGCCAAAACAGCCCAAAAACGGGCCAAAACTGGCCATTTTTTGCTGCGCGAGCGAGCGGAGAGCGGCGAACAGCGAGCGAAGCGCGAGGCAGCACCGTCCCTGCTATACGAAAGCCCCATCCAGCCCTGTGCCACCCGGGGGGTTCCAGGGTGCTGAGATGGCTGACATTTTGCTCCGCTCACGACGGTCACCGCGCCACACAAGAACAGCCCAAAAACAGGCCAAAACAGCCCAAAAACGGGCCAAAACTGGCCATTTTTGGCTGCGCGAGCGAGCGGCGAGCGGCGAACAGCGAGCGAAGCGAGAGGCAGCACCGTCCCTGCTATACGAAAGCCCCATCCAGCCCTGTGCCACCCGGGGGGTTCCAGGGTGCTGAGATGGCTGACGTTTTGCTCCGCTCACGACGGTCACCGCACCACGCAAGAACAGGCCAAAAACTGGCCAAAACAGCCCAAAAACGGGCCAAAACTGGCCATTTTTGGCTGCGCGAGCGAGCGGCGAGCGGCGAACAGCGAGCGAAGCGAGAGGCAGCACCGTCCCTGCTATACGAAAGCCCCATCCAGCCCTGTGCCACCCGGGGGGTTCCAGGGTGCTGAGATGGCTGACGTTTTGCTCCGCTCTCGACGGTCACCGCGCAATGCAAGAACAGGCCAAAAACTGGCCAAAACGGCCCAAAAACGGGCCAAAACTGGCCATTTTTGGCTGCGCGAGCGGCGAGCGGCGGACAGCGAGCGAAGCGAGAGGCAGCACCGTCCCTGCTATACGAAAGCCCCATCCAGCCCTGTGCCACCCGGGGGGTTCCAGGGTGCTGAGATGGCTGACGTTTTGCTCCGCTCTCGACGGTCACCGCGCAATGCAAGAACAGGCCAAAAACTGGCCAAAACGGCCCAAAAACGGGCCAAAACTGGCCATTTTTGGCTGCGCGAGCGAGCGGCGAGCGGCGGACAGCGAGCGAAGCGAGAGGCAGCACCGTCCCTGCTATACGAAAGCCCCATCCAGCCCTGTGCCACCCGGGGGGTTCCAGGGTGCTGAGATGGCTGACGTTTTGCTCCGCTCTCGACGGTCACCGCGCAATGCAAGAACAGGCCAAAAACTGGCCAAAACGGCCCAAAAACGGGCCAAAACTGGCCATTTTTGGCTGCACGAGCGAGCGGCGAGCGGCGGACAGCGAGCGAAGCGAGAGGCAGCACCGTCCCTGCTATACGAAAGCCCCATCCAGCCCTGTGCCACCCGGGGGGTTCCAGGGTGCTGAGATGGCTGACGTTTTGCTCCGCTCTCGACGGTCACCGCGCAATGCAAGAACAGGCCAAAAACTGGCCAAAACGGCCCAAAAACGGGCCAAAACTGGCCATTTTTGGCTGCACGAGCGAGCGGCGAGCGGCGGACAGCGAGCGAAGCGAGAGGCAGCACCGTCCCTGCTATACGAAAGCCCCATCCAGCCCTGTGCCACCCGGGGGGTTCCAGGGTGCTGAGATGGCTGACGTTTTGCTCCGCTCTCGACGGTCACCGCGCAATGCAAGAACAGGCCAAAAACTGGCCAAAACGGCCCAAAAACGGGCCAAAACTGGCCATTTTTGGCTGCACGAGCGAGCGGCGAGCGGCGGACAGCGAGCGAAGCGAGAGGCAGCACCGTCCCTGCTATACGAAAGCCCCATCCAGCCCTGTGCCACCCGGGGGGTTCCAGGGTGCTGAGATGGCTGACGTTTTGCTCCGCTCTCGACGGTCACCGCGCAATGCAAGAACAGGCCAAAAACTGGCCAAAACGGCCCAAAAACGGGCCAAAACTGGCCATTTTTGGCTGCGCGAGCGAGCGGCGAGCGGCGGACAGCGAGCGAAGCGAGAGGCAGCACCGTCCCTGCTATACGAAAGCCCCATCCAGCCCTGTGCCACCCGGGGGGTTCCAGGGTGCTGAGATGGCTGACGTTTTGCTCCGCTCTCGACGGTCACCGCGCAATGCAAGAACAGGCCAAAAACTGGCCAAAACGGCCCAAAAACGGGCCAAAACTGGCCATTTTTGGCTGCACGAGCGAGCGGCGAGCGGCGGACAGCGAGCGAAGCGAGAGGCAGCACCGTCCCTGCTATACGAAAGCCCCATCCAGCCCTGTGCCACCCGGGGGGTTCCAGGGTGCTGAGATGGCTGACGTTTTGCTCCGCTCTCGACGGTCACCGCGCAATGCAAGAACAGGCCAAAAACTGGCCAAAACGGCCCAAAAACGGGCCAAAACTGGCCATTTTTGGCTGCACGAGCGAGCGGCGAGCGGCGGACAGCGAGCGAAGCGAGAGGCAGCACCGTCCCTGCTATACGAAAGCCCCATCCAGCCCTGTGCCACCCGGGGGGGGTTCCAGGGTGCTGAGATGGCTGACGTTTTGCTCCGCTCTCGACGGTCACCGCGCAATGCAAGAACAGGCCAAAAACTGGCCAAAACGGCCCAAAAACGGGCCAAAACTGGCCATTTTTGGCTGCACGAGCGAGCGGCGAGCGGCGGACAGCGAGCGAAGCGAGAGGCAGCACCGTCCCTGCTATACGAAAGCCCCATCCAGCCCTGTGCCACCCGGGGGGTTCCAGGGTGCTGAGATGGCTGACGTTTTGCTCCGCTCTCGACGGTCACCGCGCAATGCAAGAACAGGCCAAAAACTGGCCAAAACGGCCCAAAAACGGGCCAAAACTGGCCATTTTTGGCTGCGCGAGCGAGCGGCGAGCGGCGGACAGCGAGCGAAGCGAGAGGCAGCACCGTCCCTGCTATACGAAAGCCCCATCCAGCCCTGTGCCACCCGGGGGGTTCCAGGGTGCTGAGATGGCTGACGTTTTGCTCCGCTCTCGACGGTCACCGCGCAATGCAAGAACAGGCCAAAAACTGGCCAAAACGGCCCAAAAACGGGCCAAAACTGGCCATTTTTGGCTGCACGAGCGAGCGGCGAGCGGCGGACAGCGAGCGAAGCGAGAGGCAGCACCGTCCCTGCTATACGAAAGCCCCATCCAGCCCTGTGCCACCCGGGGGGTTCCAGGGTGCTGAGATGGCTGACGTTTTGCTCCGCTCTCGACGGTCACCGCGCAATGCAAGAACAGGCCAAAAACTGGCCAAAACGGCCCAAAAACGGGCCAAAACTGGCCATTTTTGGCTGCACGAGCGAGCGGCGAGCGGCGGACAGCGAGCGAAGCGAGAGGCAGCACCGTCCCTGCTATACGAAAGCCCCATCCAGCCCTGTGCCACCCGGGGGGTTCCAGGGTGCTGAGATGGCTGACGTTTTGCTCCGCTCTCGACGGTCACCGCGCAATGCAAGAACAGGCCAAAAACTGGCCAAAACGGCCCAAAAACGGGCCAAAACTGGCCATTTTTGGCTGCACGAGCGAGCGGCGAGCGGCGGACAGCGAGCGAAGCGAGAGGCAGCACCGTCCCTGCTATACGAAAGCCCCATCCAGCCCTGTGCCACCCGGGGGGTTCCAGGGTGCTGAGATGGCTGACGTTTTGCTCCGCTCTCGACGGTCACCGCGCAATGCAAGAACAGGCCAAAAACTGGCCAAAACGGCCCAAAAACGGGCCAAAACTGGCCATTTTTGGCTGCACGAGCGAGCGGCGAGCGGCGGACAGCGAGCGAAGCGAGAGGCAGCACCGTCCCTGCTATACGAAAGCCCCATCCAGCCCTGTGCCACCCGGGGGGTTCCAGGGTGCTGAGATGGCTGACGTTTTGCTCCGCTCTCGACGGTCACCGCGCAATGCAAGAACAGGCCAAAAACTGGCCAAAACGGCCCAAAAACGGGCCAAAACTGGCCATTTTTGGCTGCACGAGCGAGCGGCGAGCGGCGGACAGCGAGCGAAGCGAGAGGCAGCACCGTCCCTGCTATACGAAAGCCCCATCCAGCCCTGTGCCACCCGGGGGGTTCCAGGGTGCTGAGATGGCTGACGTTTTGCTCCGCTCTCGACGGTCACCGCGCAATGCAAGAACAGGCCAAAAACTGGCCAAAACGGCCCAAAAACGGGCCAAAACTGGCCATTTTTGGCTGCACGAGCGAGCGGCGAGCGGCGGACAGCGAGCGAAGCGAGAGGCAGCACCGTCCCTGCTATACGAAAGCCCCATCCAGCCCTGTGCCACCCGGGGGGTTCCAGGGTGCTGAGATGGCTGACGTTTTGCTCCGCTCTCGACGGTCACCGCGCAATGCAAGAACAGGCCAAAAACTGGCCAAAACGGCCCAAAAACGGGCCAAAACTGGCCATTTTTGGCTGCACGAGCGAGCGGCGAGCGGCGGACAGCGAGCGAAGCGAGAGGCAGCACCGTCCCTGCTATACGAAAGCCCCATCCAGCCCTGTGCCACCCGGGGGGTTCCAGGGTGCTGAGATGGCTGACGTTTTGCTCCGCTCTCGACGGTCACCGCGCAATGCAAGAACAGGCCAAAAACTGGCCAAAACGGCCCAAAAACGGGCCAAAACTGGCCATTTTTGGCTGCACGAGCGAGCGGCGAGCGGCGGACAGCGAGCGAAGCGAGAGGCAGCACCGTCCCTGCTATACGAAAGCCCCATCCAGCCCTGTGCCACCCGGGGGGTTCCAGGGTGCTGAGATGGCTGACG
>NW_027021166.1:25000-30000 GCF_036884655.1 Musa acuminata AAA Group | reverse complement strand
GCTCTCGACGGTCACCGCGCAATGCAAGAACAGGCCAAAAACTGGCCAAAACGGCCCAAAAACGGGCCAAAACTGGCCATTTTTGGCTGCGCGAGCGGCGAGCGGCGGACAGCGAGCGAAGCGAGAGGCAGCACCGTCCCTGCTATACGAAAGCCCCATCCAGCCCTGTGCCACCCGGGGGGTTCCAGGGTGCTGAGATGGCTGACGTTTTGCTCCGCTCTCGACGGTCACCGCGCAATGCAAGAACAGGCCAAAAACTGGCCAAAACGGCCCAAAAACGGGCCAAAACTGGCCATTTTTGGCTGCGCGAGCGAGCGGCGAGCGGCGGACAGCGAGCGAAGCGAGAGGCAGCACCGTCCCTGCTATACGAAAGCCCCATCCAGCCCTGTGCCACCCGGGGGGTTCCAGGGTGCTGAGATGGCTGACGTTTTGCTCCGCTCTCGACGGTCACCGCGCAATGCAAGAACAGGCCAAAAACTGGCCAAAACGGCCCAAAAACGGGCCAAAACTGGCCATTTTTGGCTGCACGAGCGAGCGGCGAGCGGCGGACAGCGAGCGAAGCGAGAGGCAGCACCGTCCCTGCTATACGAAAGCCCCATCCAGCCCTGTGCCACCCGGGGGGTTCCAGGGTGCTGAGATGGCTGACGTTTTGCTCCGCTCTCGACGGTCACCGCGCAATGCAAGAACAGGCCAAAAACTGGCCAAAACGGCCCAAAAACGGGCCAAAACTGGCCATTTTTGGCTGCACGAGCGAGCGGCGAGCGGCGGACAGCGAGCGAAGCGAGAGGCAGCACCGTCCCTGCTATACGAAAGCCCCATCCAGCCCTGTGCCACCCGGGGGGTTCCAGGGTGCTGAGATGGCTGACGTTTTGCTCCGCTCTCGACGGTCACCGCGCAATGCAAGAACAGGCCAAAAACTGGCCAAAACGGCCCAAAAACGGGCCAAAACTGGCCATTTTTGGCTGCACGAGCGAGCGGCGAGCGGCGGACAGCGAGCGAAGCGAGAGGCAGCACCGTCCCTGCTATACGAAAGCCCCATCCAGCCCTGTGCCACCCGGGGGGTTCCAGGGTGCTGAGATGGCTGACGTTTTGCTCCGCTCTCGACGGTCACCGCGCAATGCAAGAACAGGCCAAAAACTGGCCAAAACGGCCCAAAAACGGGCCAAAACTGGCCATTTTTGGCTGCGCGAGCGAGCGGCGAGCGGCGGACAGCGAGCGAAGCGAGAGGCAGCACCGTCCCTGCTATACGAAAGCCCCATCCAGCCCTGTGCCACCCGGGGGGTTCCAGGGTGCTGAGATGGCTGACGTTTTGCTCCGCTCTCGACGGTCACCGCGCAATGCAAGAACAGGCCAAAAACTGGCCAAAACGGCCCAAAAACGGGCCAAAACTGGCCATTTTTGGCTGCACGAGCGAGCGGCGAGCGGCGGACAGCGAGCGAAGCGAGAGGCAGCACCGTCCCTGCTATACGAAAGCCCCATCCAGCCCTGTGCCACCCGGGGGGTTCCAGGGTGCTGAGATGGCTGACGTTTTGCTCCGCTCTCGACGGTCACCGCGCAATGCAAGAACAGGCCAAAAACTGGCCAAAACGGCCCAAAAACGGGCCAAAACTGGCCATTTTTGGCTGCACGAGCGAGCGGCGAGCGGCGGACAGCGAGCGAAGCGAGAGGCAGCACCGTCCCTGCTATACGAAAGCCCCATCCAGCCCTGTGCCACCCGGGGGGGGTTCCAGGGTGCTGAGATGGCTGACGTTTTGCTCCGCTCTCGACGGTCACCGCGCAATGCAAGAACAGGCCAAAAACTGGCCAAAACGGGCCAAAACTGGCCATTTTTGGCTGCACGAGCGAGCGGCGAGCGGCGGACAGCGAGCGAAGCGAGAGGCAGCACCGTCCCTGCTATACGAAAGCCCCATCCAGCCCTGTGCCACCCGGGGGGTTCCAGGGTGCTGAGATGGCTGACGTTTTGCTCCGCTCTCGACGGTCACCGCGCAATGCAAGAACAGGCCAAAAACTGGCCAAAACGGCCCAAAAACGGGCCAAAACTGGCCATTTTTGGCTGCGCGAGCGAGCGGCGAGCGGCGGACAGCGAGCGAAGCGAGAGGCAGCACCGTCCCTGCTATACGAAAGCCCCATCCAGCCCTGTGCCACCCGGGGGGTTCCAGGGTGCTGAGATGGCTGACGTTTTGCTCCGCTCTCGACGGTCACCGCGCAATGCAAGAACAGGCCAAAAACTGGCCAAAACGGCCCAAAAACGGGCCAAAACTGGCCATTTTTGGCTGCACGAGCGAGCGGCGAGCGGCGGACAGCGAGCGAAGCGAGAGGCAGCACCGTCCCTGCTATACGAAAGCCCCATCCAGCCCTGTGCCACCCGGGGGGTTCCAGGGTGCTGAGATGGCTGACGTTTTGCTCCGCTCTCGACGGTCACCGCGCAATGCAAGAACAGGCCAAAAACTGGCCAAAACGGCCCAAAAACGGGCCAAAACTGGCCATTTTTGGCTGCACGAGCGAGCGGCGAGCGGCGGACAGCGAGCGAAGCGAGAGGCAGCACCGTCCCTGCTATACGAAAGCCCCATCCAGCCCTGTGCCACCCGGGGGGTTCCAGGGTGCTGAGATGGCTGACGTTTTGCTCCGCTCTCGACGGTCACCGCGCAATGCAAGAACAGGCCAAAAACTGGCCAAAACGGCCCAAAAACGGGCCAAAACTGGCCATTTTTGGCTGCACGAGCGAGCGGCGAGCGGCGGACAGCGAGCGAAGCGAGAGGCAGCACCGTCCCTGCTATACGAAAGCCCCATCCAGCCCTGTGCCACCCGGGGGGTTCCAGGGTGCTGAGATGGCTGACGTTTTGCTCCGCTCTCGACGGTCACCGCGCAATGCAAGAACAGGCCAAAAACTGGCCAAAACGGCCCAAAAACGGGCCAAAACTGGCCATTTTTGGCTGCACGAGCGAGCGGCGAGCGGCGGACAGCGAGCGAAGCGAGAGGCAGCACCGTCCCTGCTATACGAAAGCCCCATCCAGCCCTGTGCCACCCGGGGGGTTCCAGGGTGCTGAGATGGCTGACGTTTTGCTCCGCTCTCGACGGTCACCGCGCAATGCAAGAACAGGCCAAAAACTGGCCAAAACGGCCCAAAAACGGGCCAAAACTGGCCATTTTTGGCTGCACGAGCGAGCGGCGAGCGGCGGACAGCGAGCGAAGCGAGAGGCAGCACCGTCCCTGCTATACGAAAGCCCCATCCAGCCCTGTGCCACCCGGGGGGTTCCAGGGTGCTGAGATGGCTGACGTTTTGCTCCGCTCTCGACGGTCACCGCGCAATGCAAGAACAGGCCAAAAACTGGCCAAAACGGCCCAAAAACGGGCCAAAACTGGCCATTTTTGGCTGCACGAGCGAGCGGCGAGCGGCGGACAGCGAGCGAAGCGAGAGGCAGCACCGTCCCTGCTATACGAAAGCCCCATCCAGCCCTGTGCCACCCGGGGGGTTCCAGGGTGCTGAGATGGCTGACGTTTTGCTCCGCTCTCGACGGTCACCGCGCAATGCAAGAACAGGCCAAAAACTGGCCAAAACGGCCCAAAAACGGGCCAAAACTGGCCATTTTTGGCTGCACGAGCGAGCGGCGAGCGGCGGACAGCGAGCGAAGCGAGAGGCAGCACCGTCCCTGCTATACGAAAGCCCCATCCAGCCCTGTGCCACCCGGGGGGTTCCAGGGTGCTGAGATGGCTGACGTTTTGCTCCGCTCTCGACGGTCACCGCGCAATGCAAGAACAGGCCAAAAACTGGCCAAAACGGCCCAAAAACGGGCCAAAACTGGCCATTTTTGGCTGCACGAGCGAGCGGCGAGCGGCGGACAGCGAGCGAAGCGAGAGGCAGCACCGTCCCTGCTATACGAAAGCCCCATCCAGCCCTGTGCCACCCGGGGGGTTCCAGGGTGCTGAGATGGCTGACGTTTTGCTCCGCTCTCGACGGTCACCGCGCAATGCAAGAACAGGCCAAAAACTGGCTAAAACGGCCCAAAAACGGGCCAAAACTGGCCATTTTTGGCTGCGCGAGCGAGCGGCGAGCGGCGGACAGCGAGCGAAGCGAGAGGCAGCACCGTCCCTGCTATATACGAAAGCCCCATCCAGCCCTGTGCCACCCGGGGGGTTCCAGGGTGCTGAGATGGCTGACGTTTTGCTCCGCTCACGACGGTCACCGCACCACGCAAGAACGGACCATAAACAGGCCAAAACAGCCCAAAAACGGGCCAAAACTGGTCATTTTTGGCTGCGCGAGCGAGCGGCGAGCGGCGAACAGCGAGCGAAGCGTGAGGCAGCACCGTCCCTGCTATACGAAAGCCCCATCCAGCCCTGTGCCACCCGGGGGGTTCCAGGGTGCTGAGATGGCTGACGTTTTGCTCCGCTCACGACGGTCACCGCGCCATGCAAGAACGGACCAAAAACAGGCCAAAACAGCCCAAAAACGGGCCAAAACTGGCCATTTTTGGCTGAGCGAGCGAGCGGTGAGCGGCGAACAGCGAGCGAAGCGAGAGGCAGCACCGTCCCTGCTATACGAAAGCCCCATCCAGCCCTGTGCCACCCGGGGGGTTCCAGGGTGCTGAGATGGCTGACGTTTTGCTCCGCTCACGACGGTCGCCGTGCCACGCAAGAACGGACCAAAAACAGGCCAAAACAGCCCAAAAACGGGCCAAAACTGGCCATTTTAGGTTGCGCGAGCGAGCGGCGAGCGGCGAACAGCGAGCGAAGCGTGAGGCAGCACCGTCCCTGCTATACGAAAGCCCCATCCAGCCCTGTGCCACCCGGGGGGTTCCAAGGTGCTGAGATGGCTGACGTTTTGCTCCGCTCACGACGGTCACCGCGCCACGCCAGAACAGACCAAAAACAGGCCAAAACAGCCCAAAAACGGGCCAAAACTGGCCATTTTTGGCTGCGCGAGCGAGCGGCGAGCGGCGAACAGCGAGCGAAGCGAGAAGCAGCACCGTCCATGCTATACGAAAGCCCAATCTAGCAAA
>NW_027021166.1:12500-15000 GCF_036884655.1 Musa acuminata AAA Group | reverse complement strand
TTCCAGGGTGCTGAGATGGCTGACGTTTTGCTCCGCTCTCGACGGTCACCGCGCAATGCAAGAACAGGCCAAAAACTGGCCAAAACGGCCCAAAAACGGGCCAAAACTGGCCATTTTTGGCTGCGCGAGCGAGCGGCGAGCGGCGGACAGCGAGCGAAGCGAGAGGCAGCACCGTCCCTGCTATACGAAAGCCCCATCCAGCCCTGTGCCACCCGGGGGGTTCCAGGGTGCTGAGATGGCTGACGTTTTGCTCCGCTCTCGACGGTCACCGCGCAATGCAAGAACAGGCCAAAAACTGGCCAAAACGGCCCAAAAACGGGCCAAAACTGGCCATTTTTGGCTGCACGAGCGAGCGGCGAGCGGCGGACAGCGAGCGAAGCGAGAGGCAGCACCGTCCCTGCTATACGAAAGCCCCATCCAGCCCTGTGCCACCCGGGGGGTTCCAGGGTGCTGAGATGGCTGACGTTTTGCTCCGCTCTCGACGGTCACCGCGCAATGCAAGAACAGGCCAAAAACTGGCCAAAACGGCCCAAAAACGGGCCAAAACTGGCCATTTTTGGCTGCACGAGCGAGCGGCGAGCGGCGGACAGCGAGCGAAGCGAGAGGCAGCACCGTCCCTGCTATACGAAAGCCCCATCCAGCCCTGTGCCACCCGGGGGGGGTTCCAGGGTGCTGAGATGGCTGACGTTTTGCTCCGCTCTCGACGGTCACCGCGCAATGCAAGAACAGGCCAAAAACTGGCCAAAACGGCCCAAAAACGGGCCAAAACTGGCCATTTTTGGCTGCACGAGCGAGCGGCGAGCGGCGGACAGCGAGCGAAGCGAGAGGCAGCACCGTCCCTGCTATACGAAAGCCCCATCCAGCCCTGTGCCACCCGGGGGGTTCCAGGGTGCTGAGATGGCTGACGTTTTGCTCCGCTCTCGACGGTCACCGCGCAATGCAAGAACAGGCCAAAAACTGGCCAAAACGGCCCAAAAACGGGCCAAAACTGGCCATTTTTGGCTGCGCGAGCGAGCGGCGAGCGGCGGACAGCGAGCGAAGCGAGAGGCAGCACCGTCCCTGCTATACGAAAGCCCCATCCAGCCCTGTGCCACCCGGGGGGTTCCAGGGTGCTGAGATGGCTGACGTTTTGCTCCGCTCTCGACGGTCACCGCGCAATGCAAGAACAGGCCAAAAACTGGCCAAAACGGCCCAAAAACGGGCCAAAACTGGCCATTTTTGGCTGCACGAGCGAGCGGCGAGCGGCGGACAGCGAGCGAAGCGAGAGGCAGCACCGTCCCTGCTATACGAAAGCCCCATCCAGCCCTGTGCCACCCGGGGGGTTCCAGGGTGCTGAGATGGCTGACGTTTTGCTCCGCTCTCGACGGTCACCGCGCAATGCAAGAACAGGCCAAAAACTGGCCAAAACGGCCCAAAAACGGGCCAAAACTGGCCATTTTTGGCTGCACGAGCGAGCGGCGAGCGGCGGACAGCGAGCGAAGCGAGAGGCAGCACCGTCCCTGCTATACGAAAGCCCCATCCAGCCCTGTGCCACCCGGGGGGTTCCAGGGTGCTGAGATGGCTGACGTTTTGCTCCGCTCTCGACGGTCACCGCGCAATGCAAGAACAGGCCAAAAACTGGCCAAAACGGCCCAAAAACGGGCCAAAACTGGCCATTTTTGGCTGCACGAGCGAGCGGCGAGCGGCGGACAGCGAGCGAAGCGAGAGGCAGCACCGTCCCTGCTATACGAAAGCCCCATCCAGCCCTGTGCCACCCGGGGGGTTCCAGGGTGCTGAGATGGCTGACGTTTTGCTCCGCTCTCGACGGTCACCGCGCAATGCAAGAACAGGCCAAAAACTGGCCAAAACGGCCCAAAAACGGGCCAAAACTGGCCATTTTTGGCTGCACGAGCGAGCGGCGAGCGGCGGACAGCGAGCGAAGCGAGAGGCAGCACCGTCCCTGCTATACGAAAGCCCCATCCAGCCCTGTGCCACCCGGGGGGTTCCAGGGTGCTGAGATGGCTGACGTTTTGCTCCGCTCTCGACGGTCACCGCGCAATGCAAGAACAGGCCAAAAACTGGCCAAAACGGCCCAAAAACGGGCCAAAACTGGCCATTTTTGGCTGCACGAGCGAGCGGCGAGCGGCGGACAGCGAGCGAAGCGAGAGGCAGCACCGTCCCTGCTATACGAAAGCCCCATCCAGCCCTGTGCCACCCGGGGGGTTCCAGGGTGCTGAGATGGCTGACGTTTTGCTCCGCTCTCGACGGTCACCGCGCAATGCAAGAACAGGCCAAAAACTGGCCAAAACGGCCCAAAAACGGGCCAAAACTGGCCATTTTTGGCTGCACGAGCGAGCGGCGAGCGGCGGACAGCGAGCGAAGCGAGAGGCAGCACCGTCCCTGCTATACGAAAGCCCCATCCAGCCCTGTGCCACCCGGGGGGTTCCAGGGTGCTGAGATGGCTGACGTTTTGCTCCGCTCTCGACGGTCACCGCGCAATGCAAGAACAGGCCAAAAACTG
>NW_027021166.1:0-2500 GCF_036884655.1 Musa acuminata AAA Group | reverse complement strand
CCCAAAAACGGGCCAAAACTGGCCATTTTTGGCTGCGCGAGCGAGCGGCGAGCGGCGAACAGCGAGCGAAGCGAGAGGCAGCACCGTCCCTGCTATACGAAAGCCCCATCCAGCCCTGTGCCACCCGGGGGGTTCCAGGGTGCTGAGATGGCTGACGTTTTGCTCCGCTCACGACGGTCACCGCACCACGCAAGAACAGGCCAAAAACTGGCCAAAACAGCCCAAAAACGGGCCAAAACTGGCCATTTTTGGCTGCGCGAGCGAGCGGCGAGCGGCGAACAGCGAGCGAAGCGAGAGGCAGCACCGTCCCTGCTATACGAAAGCCCCATCCAGCCCTGTGCCACCCGGGGGGTTCCAGGGTGCTGAGATGGCTGACGTTTTGCTCCGCTCTCGACGGTCACCGCGCAATGCAAGAACAGGCCAAAAACTGGCCAAAACGGCCCAAAAACGGGCCAAAACTGGCCATTTTTGGCTGCGCGAGCGGCGAGCGGCGGACAGCGAGCGAAGCGAGAGGCAGCACCGTCCCTGCTATACGAAAGCCCCATCCAGCCCTGTGCCACCCGGGGGGTTCCAGGGTGCTGAGATGGCTGACGTTTTGCTCCGCTCTCGACGGTCACCGCGCAATGCAAGAACAGGCCAAAAACTGGCCAAAACGGCCCAAAAACGGGCCAAAACTGGCCATTTTTGGCTGCGCGAGCGAGCGGCGAGCGGCGGACAGCGAGCGAAGCGAGAGGCAGCACCGTCCCTGCTATACGAAAGCCCCATCCAGCCCTGTGCCACCCGGGGGGTTCCAGGGTGCTGAGATGGCTGACGTTTTGCTCCGCTCTCGACGGTCACCGCGCAATGCAAGAACAGGCCAAAAACTGGCCAAAACGGCCCAAAAACGGGCCAAAACTGGCCATTTTTGGCTGCACGAGCGAGCGGCGAGCGGCGGACAGCGAGCGAAGCGAGAGGCAGCACCGTCCCTGCTATACGAAAGCCCCATCCAGCCCTGTGCCACCCGGGGGGTTCCAGGGTGCTGAGATGGCTGACGTTTTGCTCCGCTCTCGACGGTCACCGCGCAATGCAAGAACAGGCCAAAAACTGGCCAAAACGGCCCAAAAACGGGCCAAAACTGGCCATTTTTGGCTGCACGAGCGAGCGGCGAGCGGCGGACAGCGAGCGAAGCGAGAGGCAGCACCGTCCCTGCTATACGAAAGCCCCATCCAGCCCTGTGCCACCCGGGGGGTTCCAGGGTGCTGAGATGGCTGACGTTTTGCTCCGCTCTCGACGGTCACCGCGCAATGCAAGAACAGGCCAAAAACTGGCCAAAACGGCCCAAAAACGGGCCAAAACTGGCCATTTTTGGCTGCACGAGCGAGCGGCGAGCGGCGGACAGCGAGCGAAGCGAGAGGCAGCACCGTCCCTGCTATACGAAAGCCCCATCCAGCCCTGTGCCACCCGGGGGGTTCCAGGGTGCTGAGATGGCTGACGTTTTGCTCCGCTCTCGACGGTCACCGCGCAATGCAAGAACAGGCCAAAAACTGGCCAAAACGGCCCAAAAACGGGCCAAAACTGGCCATTTTTGGCTGCGCGAGCGAGCGGCGAGCGGCGGACAGCGAGCGAAGCGAGAGGCAGCACCGTCCCTGCTATACGAAAGCCCCATCCAGCCCTGTGCCACCCGGGGGGTTCCAGGGTGCTGAGATGGCTGACGTTTTGCTCCGCTCTCGACGGTCACCGCGCAATGCAAGAACAGGCCAAAAACTGGCCAAAACGGCCCAAAAACGGGCCAAAACTGGCCATTTTTGGCTGCACGAGCGAGCGGCGAGCGGCGGACAGCGAGCGAAGCGAGAGGCAGCACCGTCCCTGCTATACGAAAGCCCCATCCAGCCCTGTGCCACCCGGGGGGTTCCAGGGTGCTGAGATGGCTGACGTTTTGCTCCGCTCTCGACGGTCACCGCGCAATGCAAGAACAGGCCAAAAACTGGCCAAAACGGCCCAAAAACGGGCCAAAACTGGCCATTTTTGGCTGCACGAGCGAGCGGCGAGCGGCGGACAGCGAGCGAAGCGAGAGGCAGCACCGTCCCTGCTATACGAAAGCCCCATCCAGCCCTGTGCCACCCGGGGGGTTCCAGGGTGCTGAGATGGCTGACGTTTTGCTCCGCTCTCGACGGTCACCGCGCAATGCAAGAACAGGCCAAAAACTGGCCAAAACGGCCCAAAAACGGGCCAAAACTGGCCATTTTTGGCTGCACGAGCGAGCGGCGAGCGGCGGACAGCGAGCGAAGCGAGAGGCAGCACCGTCCCTGCTATACGAAAGCCCCATCCAGCCCTGTGCCACCCGGGGGGTTCCAGGGTGCTGAGATGGCTGACGTTTTGCTCCGCTCTCGACGGTCACCGCGCAATGCAAGAACAGGCCAAAAACTGGCCAAAACGGCCCAAAAACGGGCCAAAACTGGCCATTTTTGGCTGCGCGAGCGAGCGGCGAGCGGCGGACAGCGAGCGAAGCGAGAGGCAGCAC
>NW_027021165.1:0-32500 GCF_036884655.1 Musa acuminata AAA Group | reverse complement strand
AATGGGGACGGACTGTAAATTCGTTGGCGATATGTCTACGCTGGTTCAAATCCAGCTCGGCCCAAAAATTCGCCGCTCCATGAATATGATATAACCAATGATATAACCAATTTGTCCCCCAGAAACAAAAATACCTGATCCGTAAAAGAGAAAGAGTCCATTTTTGTTTCTCTATCCATGTTTTTCTCATTCGTTCTGATCTTTTCTTTCTAACGATCTAGATTCATAATACTTAATCAAAGCAAAGATTATGAAAGGAAAAATCGTTTTTTCTCAATGAAAGGTTGATTATCTATTTTTGGCAATAAAATAAAATAAACACAGGTTACTAGTAATCCGTGTCACTTTCACTATAGTCCATATCTATGTGTTCTATGTGTATATGATATCAGTTAGTATATCATTCGTGTCTCTGTTACAACGCGACGAAGAAAATGTTTTTCTGAAACCATTAAGAATATGTATACCATACACCTCGCTGGGATTGTAGTTCAATTGGTCAGAGCACCGCCCTGTCAAGGCGGAAGCTGCGGGTTCGAGCCCCGTCAGTCCCGAACTAGGATCCGACCGATGAATGGAGAAATGAATTTATCTATTTTCCGTGAAAAAGGAGACAGGGGGCAAGATCTAATCCCCAGTGGAGATCCTTATTTCTTTTGTTTTTCATTTCGCATTTATCATCAGACAAATACAGGAATTTCCATTTCTTCCACTAGTGCCGAGTGATAAGGGAGAGACATAACATATATAGATTCGTACAATCGGTGGTATTCCTATATTTAGTATTTTAAGAGATACTCGTCTGACTTTCTTTTTCGATTTTCTTGATAAATGAAATAGAATAGAGTGCTCCTATTTTTACCGAGAGTACATACGCAAATTGTATTCGTTTATTGTACAATACATAATGAACTTAACATAATTACCTCGACAGAGTACTTGTCAGGTTAAACGACAACCCTTTTTAGCTTCGACTTTGTTTGTGTATCCTCAATGACTAATTGGAAACAATCTATCTCATTCTCATTTAAATTGCACACTGAATTTTTGATGTATGCCTTCCAGTCCCAATCGAAGAAAGAGATACTAATCAAATAAAAGAAAAGACCAAGCAACGTTCCTTTTTATTAAATTTGTTGGAATTATATTAGATCTTTTATACTTAACCCGTCCTTTTTCCATCTCACTTCTACTCTTTGGATCTGTGTGTGATTCATAGAATACCAGTCATATAATACCTCATAATTGTATGTACATAATTGTATGTATAAGTATAACGAAGGAGGAGTATATAAGGAAGACGGTAGGGTTATTTATAGAAAAGAAAAAGTGGAAAAGGATGAAAATTCAATGGGATTCTTTATTGGATCAGGAATCCCATTTCAGATTTAGTATGGATAAAGGATCTTCCTATGTTATACTATTCAATTCTCGACGATGAATCGATTTGATAGATCAGATATTGTTATTCATAATATTGATCCGATTCAGTATCATCAGGATGCAATTCATCCCATTGAATTTACAGGAATCAAATTTCTCATCTCTATGGGATTAGATCCCGAGTTATTGCGAAGTAAAAAAACAATGAGATTATGGAAGTAAATATTCTCGCATTTATTGCTACTGCACTGTTCATTCTAGTTCCTACTGCCTTTTTACTTATCATCTACGTAAAAACAGTCAGTCAAAATGATTAATTTGACTGAAACTTGATTTATTAGTTCTTATCAATGATTGAATAAATGAAAGAAACGGATTCAAACTCCAAGTCTTAAATGAAATGATCTGTCTGGAATCATAAGTATCTGAGATAATAAGTATCTGAGATAGTAGTATCTGAGCCGAGATAGTATGGTATAGTATTTATTATCCTATTAATGATTTTCATAGAAAGTTGTACTGTATACAGATATAGGCTTTTATATAGAGAAAGCCTATATCTAGGTCAATATACAATATGTATGTACATAGATTAGATGTATATCTAAATAGTACATCAAAATAACAGTCCAATTCTATTATTTTTTTGGCTACATTTACTTGTGTGGATTTCGATCAATTCAAAATAATTGAAGACCAACTCTTCTAATTCCTGGCTTTCTTAGAATTTATATATATATAGGTATAGGTCCCGAGATCTATCAAAGGAATCAATGGAGCAAGACAAAAAGAGTATGGGCATATTCTACTATAAATTAAATAAAAAAAAAGATAAAAGAAAACGAAACCAAAGAAAAGAATCTTTTTCTTTTTTTAGATTTCCCATCTCAAGAAGTCATTGCTTGATCTATTAACAGATGATCTGCGGAGTTCTATTCCATGATAACTTCTTCAGATTTGAAAAAGAAGTAGATTAATAGAGTAGACCTTCCCAATTTTTTATGCTTAAACATGACATGAGATGAGTCAAAAAAAGCATAAAAAAATCTCTAGGAGTCTAAAAAAAAGGTGAAATGCGCGATATGTGGATCGCTCAACGGAAGAAAGATCTAATCTTATTATGTGTAGAACCTCTTTGGACAACAACTAGTCATTTCCAATAGAAAGTATGTATTGTCGTAATCTAATATAATTAGAATAGCGGAACGGCTTTCTCTTCTCTTAGAACAGTAAAAGTAAAGAAAGAGGGAAACAAATAAAGAAAAAAAGAAAAAACCAATTTCAGATTTTTTCTTTTTGTAATATCCATAATTCTGGTAAGAGCTGGTTTATCAAAATAGAATATTTAGGAAGAATTCGGTTGGAAAAAATTTCCTATCATGCGTAGATTTAGGTTTCGAAATACAACTATAGTAATCATTCATTCTTTGATCGAATGGTTATTATTCATTATTGTATTTTCTTATTCATTACTGTATTTCAGTATAATTTTGAAACAGAGACATTCTTTTTTTAAAGCTTTGCAAAACGATCAATTAAACAATTGATAGAATTCAATTACTCAATCGATTACTCGATTAGTAGTACCCCTAGAGTCCACTCCTTCCCCATACTACGAGTGAGAGGGAAAATGTAAAGACTACCATTAAAGCAGCCCAAGCGAGACTTACTATATCCATATAAATTATGTCTCCTATCTCTATGAAGGAATTATTCCATTATTGATCAATAATCATAGTGGAATCAATGGCGCAGAGTCAAAATGGAATTCTGACTTAACTTAAGGCTATTGATGAACCAATCCAATGAATCTACTCGTAACAAGATTATAAGATTTCTGGTAGAATCGGGAAGCATTAAGCATAAATACAATACACACACCTTTTCTCGGAAAATGAAATAACAAAGGAATACTCCTATCCCAATGGAACATGTAGGAGTACTAAGACCTATTGTTTGTTACCCTTTTTCATAAGCAAAAGACATCAAAATATACCATCAAGATAGATAACTATCTATCAGATACCTCTATTTCCTATTTGATCTAAGCCTTACTGTTTTTTTTGTGAAAGAATGGGGAGACACCATCACCAGTATTACATACATTCTTTCTTTTTTTCGTAATCCCCCTATCTTACACGGGCAAAGAAATTCCTACACGGGCAAAGAAATTTTTTTGTTTCTTCAACTTTTACTTTTACTCTTTACTCAATAAGAGCCGACCAACTATCCTGATTGAATGTTTGAGTACTCAGAGACTCTCGTGAGTCTGGATACAAAGTATCTTCAGTCCTTTCCACAACTTCTAAATTGATTTCCCATCAGCCTATCCAATCGAATTCCAGACAGAGTCAGTAGACACAACGGTGGTAGTGTAAAATAATTAGGAATTCTTGATAGTCTTTCGTACAATCTCTTCTTCAATCCTAGTAGCAAAAATGGAGTGTCCTTTAGGAACCTTTGGATACCAAGATTTCCGACCTCTTACTTTCGTAGTTTTGAATCCCAGAATTTACTTTCACTATTTATTTATTCTACTTATAAAATAAATGTCCGAACCAATCATAATCATATTAAAATCATAATCATATTAATAAGTAAGGCTTACTTCATCCCTATTTGTACCGGTTTGGGCCACACCCAAAGCCCGGATTTTTAGAAAAAAATTGACTTTCTTTAAAAAAATTGACTTTCTTTATAGAACTACAGATTCTAAAAATAAAGTATCGATAGGCTTATCCTTTTGCCTCTCCTTCTCCGGGGACAGAATTCGTCGAGTTAAATCAGCAGAATAAGAAATCCCAAGTTTTTTGTTGATCAGGCGACACCCAGATTTGAACTGGGGATAAAGGATTTGCAGTCCCCCGCCTTACCACTTGGCCATGTCGCCAAACCAAATTCGATCCAAATAAGATAAAAAATAGATTTCTGGTCAAAGACTGAAAAATTCAGGGCAAATTGGAACCATTAACTATTTGTTTTGTTGTTTTGAATTAGCGAAAGGTTCTTCAATTTGTATCTCAAATTGTTGCGTTTCCTTAATGGCATAACAAAATCAAATTGATTTATGACTAATTCAGTATCAATTATTTTCAATAATCAATCTTTTTCAATTTCAATTATAACAATATAAATTATAACAATATATATGTGTATATGTAAACCTCAAAACAGAAATTGTTACACAGATACCGCTCTTATGTACATATCCCATATCCCTATAGAGAATCGTCGTGCCTTCTTTTTTCATTTTCTATATGCAATAGAAAAAATAGGAATTATGATATAGTGCGACCTGACTTCTGTTGCCACAAGTGAAATTACGATAAAAGATGTGATATGCGGACAGGTAGATAGCTATATTGGCATGCACTTAATAAATATTACTCCTATTACGCAATTCAATCATATTCTATATATTCTACTAGCAAAAAAATAATTCGAAATTTTTTTTGAACATGAAATGAAACTCAAATAAAATTAAGTATGCTAAAAAGGGAAACTCTATATTGTTCCTGTTGTACCTGTCGCAAATTCGAACTTGCGTCGAAAATGCTCTTCATTCCTCTGTCTCATTTCCGTTCATACGTATGAAATACATATATGGTATATGGAGTTGGCTAAAATTTCATGTGATTCAGTAAACAGAATATACATTCCATCATTGCTAGATCGATCCGTATGGTTCGATAAATAGTGAGCTAATAATGGGATTTTTCAATAAACAGGAAACTTAAGATTAAGATGCTCCGGAATGATGGAAATGAGGGAATGTCCACAATACCTGGATTTAGTCAGATCCAATTTGAGGGATTTTGTAGGTTCATTAATGAGGGCTTGACGGAAGAATTTCATAAGTTTCCAAAAATTGAAGATACAGATCAAGAAATTGAATTTAAATTATTTGTGGAAAGATATCAATTGGTAGAACCCTTGATAAACGAAAGAGATGCTGTGTATGAATCACTCACATATTCTTCTGAATTATATGTACCCGCGGGATTAATTTGGAAAACCGGTAGAGATATGCAAGAACAAACCGTTTTTATTGGAAACATTCCCCTAATGAATTCCCTGGGAACCTTTATAGTAAATGGAATATACAGAATTGTGATCAATCAAATATTGCAAAGTCCTGGTATTTACTACCGTTCAGAATTGGACCATAACGGAATTTCTGTCTATACCAGCACAATAATATCAGATTGGGGAGGAAGATCGGAATTAGAAATTGATAGAAAAGCAAGGATATGGGCCCGTGTAAGTAGGAAACAAAAAATATCTATTCTAATTCTATCATCAGCTATGGGTTCGAATCTAAGAGAAATTCTAGATAATGTTTGTTACCCTGAAATTTTCTTGTCTTTCCCGAATGATAAGGAGAAAAAAAAGATTGGGTCAAAAGAAAATGCTATTTTGGAATTTTATCAACAATTTGCTTGTGTAGGCGGGGATCCGGTATTTTCTGAGTCTTTATGTAAAGAATTACAAAAGAAATTTTTTCAACAAAGATGTGAATTAGGAAGGATTGGTCGACGAAATATGAACCGGAGACTGAATCTTGATATACCTCAGAACAATACATTTTTATTACCACGAGATGTATTGGCTGCTGCGGATCATTTGATCGGAATTAAATTTGGAATGGGTACACTTGACGATATGAATCACTTGAAAAATAAACGGATTCGTTCTATAGCGGATCTGTTACAGGATCAATTCGGACTGGCTCTTGTTCGTTTAGAAAATGCGGTTCGAGGAACTATATGTGGAGCAATTCGGCATAAATTGATACCGACTCCTCAAAATTTGGTAACTTCAACTTCATTAACAACCACTTATGAATCGTTTTTTGGCCTACATCCTTTATCTCAAGTTTTGGATCGAACTAATCCATTGACACAAATCGTTCATGGGCGAAAATTGAGTTATTTGGGTCCTGGAGGATTGACGGGGCGAACTGCTAGTTTTCGGATACGAGATATTCATCCTAGCCACTATGGACGTATTTGTCCAATTGACACGTCCGAAGGAATCAATGTTGGACTTATTGGATCCTTAGCCATTCATGTGAGGATTGGCCATTGGGGATCTATAGAGAGTCCATTTTATGAAATATCTGAAAGATCAAAAGAGGCACAGATAGTTTATTTATCACCAAATAGAGATGAATATTATATGGTAGCAGCGGGAAATTCTTTGGCCTTGAATCGGGGTATTCAGGAAGAACAGGTTGTTCCAGCCCGATACCGTCAAGAGTTCCTGACTATTGCATGGGAACAGATTCATCTTAGAAGTATTTTTCCCTTCCAATATTTTTCTATTGGAGCTTCCCTCATTCCTTTTATCGAGCATAATGATGCGAATCGGGCTTTAATGAGTTCTAATATGCAGCGCCAAGCAGTTCCGCTTTCTCAGTCCGAGAGGTGCATTGTTGGAACTGGACTGGAACGCCAAACGGCTCTGGATTCGGGGGTTTCCGCTATAGCCGAACACGAGGGAAAGATCATTTATACTGACCCTCACAAGATCATTTTATCAAGTAATGGGGACACTACTATAAGTATAAGTATTCCATTAGTTATCTATCAACGTTCCAACAAAAATACTTGTATGCATCAAAAACCTCAGGTTCCGCGGGGTAAATGCATTAAAAAAGGACAAATTTTAGCGGACGGTGCGGCTACAGTTGGGGGGGAACTTGCTTTAGGAAAAAACGTATTAGTAGCTTATATGCCATGGGAGGGTTACAATTCTGAAGACGCAGTACTAATTAGCGAACGTCTGGTATATGAAGATATTTATACTTCTTTTCACATCCGGAAATATGAAATTCAGACTCATGTGACAAGCCAAGGACCTGAAAGAATCACTAAGGAAATACCACATCTAGAGGCTCATTTACTCCGCAATTTAGACAGAAATGGAGTTGTGATGCTGGGATCTTGGGTAGAAACAGGTGATATTTTAGTAGGTAAATTAACACCTCAGACAGCAAACGAATCGTCGTATGCTCCAGAGGATAGATTATTACGAGCCATACTTGGAATTCAGGTATCCACTGCAAAAGAAACTTCTCTAAAACTACCTATAGGCGGAAGAGGTCGCGTTATTGATGTGAGATGGATCCGGAAAAAGGGGGGTTCCTGTTATAATTCAGAAATGATTCGTGTATATATTTCACAGAAACGTGAAATCAAAGTAGGTGATAAAGTAGCTGGAAGACATGGGAATAAGGGTATCATTTCAAAAATTTTGCCTAGACAAGATATGCCCTATTTGCAAGATGGAACACCTGTTGATATGGTCTTCAACCCATTAGGAGTACCATCACGAATGAATGTGGGACAGATATTTGAATGCTCGCTCGGGTTAGCGGGGGATCTGCTAAAGAGACATTATAGAATAGCACCTTTTGATGAGAGATATGAGCAAGAGGCTTCGAGAAAACTAGTGTTTTCCGAATTATATGAAGCCAGTAAGCAAACAAAAAATCCATGGGTATTTGAACCCGAATATCCGGGAAAAAGCAGAATATTTGATGGAAGAACAGGAAATCCTTTTGAACAACCTGTTCTAATAGGAAAGTCCTATATTTTAAAATTAATTCATCAAGTTGATGATAAAATCCATGGACGTTCTAGTGGACATTACGCACTTGTTACACAACAACCCCTTAGAGGAAGGGCGAAGCAAGGGGGACAACGAGTAGGGGAAATGGAAGTTTGGGCTCTAGAGGGATTTGGTGTTGCTCATATTTTACAAGAGATGCTTACTTATAAATCTGATCATATTAGAGCTCGTCAAGAAGTACTTGGTGCTACGATCATTGGAGGAAGAGTATCTAACCCAGAAGATGCTCCAGAATCTTTTCGATTGCTCGTTCGAGAACTACGATCTTTAGCTCTAGAACTGAATCATTTCCTTGTATCTGAGAAGAACTTCCAGATTAATAGGAAGGAAGCTTGATCTGAATGAATCAGAATTTCTATTCTATGATTGACCGGTATAAACATCAACAACTTCGAATTGGACTAGTTTCTCCTCAACAAATAAAGGCTTGGGCCAACAAAATTTTACCTAATGGAGAGATAGTTGGAGAGGTGACAAAGCCCTATACGTTTCATTATAAGACCAATAAACCAGAAAAAGATGGATTGTTTTGTGAAAGAATCTCTGGGCCCATAAAAAGTGGAATTTGTGCTTGTGGAAATTATCGAGTGATTGGAGCTGAAAAAGAAGACCCGAAATTTTGTGAACAATGCGGGGTGGAATTTGTTGATTCTCGGATACGAAGATATCAAATGGGATACATCAAACTCGCATGTCCAGTGACTCATGTGTGGTATTTGAAACGTCTTCCTAGTTATATCGCGAATCTTTTAGATAAACCCCTTAAGGAATTAGAAGGCCTAGTATACTGCGATGTGTGATTTGATCAAAATTTTCGTTTTACAGATTCGGACTGAGAAACTGTCATCCCATTCAATCCGATTGGGGTGCCCCCGGCTCTGACATGTGTTTTGGGAGAAGTAAAAGTAACACGAAACTCAGAATTATAGGTGTATTCAATACTTCCAAATGCAAGGGGAATTGATCCATGGTCGATTCCGTATAAATAGGAATTGCTAGTTATACCTCGTGAAAAAACACTTTTTTGTGGAATCAGCTATTCCATTTCTTTATAGAGAGATTCCGTTTAAGCAAGCAAATATAGTATGGTTACAGAAGTCTATCTATCGCATATATGCTTCAAGGGGCATCATGGGATAACCATCGAGGTGAGTAGGGACCTAAAGGATCGAATAGAACGATATATAGACAAGTAAATCCCTTACGAGTCCCAAAGTATTCTTTTAAGGGGATTCATCATTTGACGGGAAGTAGACTACTCAAAAATCCTACATTTTTATTTTGTCATAAGTAATTCGGAAAATGAAAGTAAAAAAAGAAGAATGAATCGTTGGTCCTTAGTGGGAACTTGAGTAAGGAGTAGTTCTTTGTTTGTAGGGTTTTTCGAACAAACTTTTTAAATAAGAAAGAATCCCCTTTTTGAGGTAACTACTTGAGCCGGATGAAAGGAAACCTTCACGTCCGATTTTAAAAGGGGGAATCCAATCCTACAGGAACCTATCTCGATTTTTCTTTTGCTAGGCCCATAGCGAAAAAACCTACTTTCTTACGATTACGAGGTTTATTCGAATATGAAATCCAATCTCGGAAATACAGCATACCACTTTTTTTTACTACCCAAGGCTTCGAGACATTTCGAAATCGAGAAATCTCTACAGGAGCAGGTGCTATCAGAGAACAATTAGCCGATTCAGATTTGCGAATTATTACGGGTAATTCATTAGTAGAATGGAAGGAATTAGGGGAGGAGGGGTCCACTGGAAATGAATGGGAAGATAGAAAAATTAGAAGAAGAAAGGATTTTTTGGTTAGACGCATGGAATTAGCTAAACATTTTATTCGAACAAATGTAGAACCAGAATGGATGGTTTTGTGCTTATTACCAGTTCTTCCTCCCGAGTTGAGACCAATCATTCAGATAGATGGGGGTAAACTAATGAGTTCGGATATTAATGAACTCTATAGACGAGTTATCTATCGGAATAATACTCTTACCGATCTATTAGCAACAAGTAGATCTACGCCAGGGGAATTAGTAATGTGTCAGGAGAAATTGGTACAAGAGGCCGTGGATACACTTCTTGATAATGGGATCCGTGGACAACCAATGAGGGATGGTCATAATAAAGTTTACAAGTCATTTTCAGATGTAATTGAAGGCAAAGAGGGAAGATTTCGTGAGACTCTGCTTGGTAAACGTGTCGATTATTCGGGACGTTCCGTCATTGTCGTGGGTCCTTCGCTTTCATTACATCAGTGTGGATTACCTCGAGAAATAGCAATAGAGCTTTTCCAAACATTTGTAATTCGTGGTCTAATCAGACAACATGTTGCTTCTAACATAGGAATTGCTAAAAGTAAAATTCGGGAAAAAGAACCCATTGTATGGGAAATACTTCAAGAAGTTATGCGGGGGCATCCTGTATTATTGAATAGAGCACCCACCCTGCACAGATTAGGCATACAGGCGTTCCAACCCTTTTTAGTGGAGGGACGCGCTATTTGTTTACATCCATTAGTTTGTAAGGGTTTCAATGCAGACTTTGATGGGGATCAAATGGCTGTTCATGTACCTTTATCTTTGGAAGCTCAAGCGGAGGCTCGTTTACTTATGTTTTCTCATATGAATCTCTTGTCTCCAGCTATTGGGGATCCTATTTCCGTACCAACTCAAGATATGCTTATCGGACTCTATTTATTAACGATCGGGAATCGTCGAGGTATTTGTGCAAATAGGTATAATCCATATAGATATAGTTGCGGAAACTACCAAAATAAAAAGGTTGACAATAAAAAAAATGACTATAGGTATACGGAAAAGAAAGAACCCTATTTTTCTAGTTCCTATGATGCACTTGGAGCTTATCAACAGAAACGAATTAGTTTAGATAGTCCTTTGTGGCTCCGATGGAGACTAGATCAACGTGTCATTGGCTCAAGAGAAGTTCCCATCGAAGTTCAATATGAATCTTTGGGTACTTATCATGAGATTTATGGGCACTATCTAATAGAAGGAAGTGTAACAAAGGAAATCCGTTGTATATACATTCGAACTACTCTTGGTCATATTTCTTTTTATCGGGAAATAGAAGAAGCCATACAGGGGTTTTGTCGAGCCTACTCATACGCTATCTAAACTAAGAAATCAGATTAGGCGATGTTCGTGCCCATGGGAATTCGGGTCTCCCCAATTTCACTGGTATCATAATTTCTGAATTTCTGCGTGAATCAAGATTGAGATTGAGGAAAGGAAGTTTTCGAATCACTAACTCAGGTCCATTGTCGAATCCTACTTAGCAGAATAAATATAAGAGGTACTGTACTTATGGCAGAACGGGCCGATCTGGTCTTTCACAATAAAGTGATAAATGGAACTGTTATGAAACGACTTATTAGCAGGTTAATAGATCATTTCGGAATGGCATATACATCACATATCTTGGATCAAGTAAAGACTTTGGGTTTCCAACAAGCCACTGCTACATCTATTTCATTAGGAATTGATGATCTTTTAACAATCCCTTCTAAGGGATGGTTAGTCCAAGACGCTGAACAACAAAGTTTTATTTTGGATAAACACCATCATTATGGGAATGTACACGCGGTAGAAAAATTACGTCAATCCATTGAGATATGGTATGCTACAAGTGAATATTTGAGACAAGAAATGAATCCTAATTTTCGGATGACTGATCCTTCTAATCCAGTATATCTAATGTCCTTTTCGGGAGCTAGGGGAAATGCATCTCAGATACACCAATTAGTAGGTATGAGAGGATTAATGTCGGATCCCCAAGGACAAATGATTGATTTACCCATTCAAAGCAATTTACGTGAAGGACTTTCTTTGACAGAATATATAATTTCCTGTTATGGAGCCCGCAAAGGAGTTGTAGATACTGCTGTACGAACATCAGATGCTGGATACCTCACACGTAGACTTGTTGAAGTAGTTCAACATATTATTGTACGTAGAACAGATTGTGGCACTATCCGAGGTATTTCCGTGAGTCCTCGAAATGGGATGACGGAAAAAATTTTTGTCCAAACACTAATTGGTCGTGTATTAGCGGACGATATATATCGGTCTACGATGCCTTGCCACTCGAAATCAAGATATTGGGATTGGACTTGTCAATCGATTCATAACCTTTCGAGCACAACCAATATATATTCGAACCCCCTTTACTTGCAGGAGTACATCTTGGATCTGCCAATTATGTTATGGTCGGAGTCCTACTCATGGCGACCTGGTCGAATTGGGAGAAGCTGTAGGTATTATTGCGGGTCAATCAATTGGGGAACCAGGAACTCAACTAACATTAAGAACTTTTCATACCGGTGGAGTATTCACAGGCGGTACTGCCGAGCATGTACGAGCTCCTTCTAATGGAAAAATAAAATTCAATGAGGATTTGGTTCATCCCACACGTACCCGTCATGGGCATCCTGCTTTTCTATGTTCTATAGACTTGTATGTAACTATTGAGAGTCGGGATATTCTACATAATGTAAATATTCCACCAAAAAGTTTTATTTTAGTTCAAAATAATCAATATGTAGAATCAGAACAAGTGATTGCTGAGATTCGTGCTGGAACGTCCACTTTTCATTTTAAAGAGAAGGTACGAAAACATATTTATTCTGAATCAGAGGGAGAAATGCACTGGAGTACCGATGTCCACCATGCACCTGAATATACATATGGTAATGTTCATCTATTATCAAAAACGAGTCATTTATGGATATTAGCGGGAGGTCCGTGCAGATCCAGTATAGTGTCTTTTTCGCTCCACAAGGATCAAGATCAAATGAATGTTTATTCTTTTTCTGTCGAAGAAAGATATATCTCTGACCTATCAATGACTAATGGTCGAATAAGACATAAATTGTTGGATACTTCTGGTAAAAAAGATAAGAAAATTATTGACTATTCAATAAGACCTGATCAAACGATGTCTAATGGTCATTTGAATTTCATATATCCTTCTATTATCCAAGGGAATTCTTATTTCTTGGCGAAAAAGCGAAGAAATAGATTCATCATCCCATTACAATACAATCAAGAACGAGAGAAAGAACTAATACCCTGTTTTGGTATTTCGATCGAAATACCAAAACAGGGTATTTTACGTAGAAATAGTATTCTTGCTTATTTTGATGATCCACGATACAGAAGAAGCAATTCAGGAATTACTAAATATGGAACCGTAGAGGTCAATTCAATCATAAAAAAAGAGGATTTGATTGAGTATCGAGGACCAAAAGAATTTAGTCCGAAATACCAAACGAAAGTAGATCGGTTTTTTTTCATTCTCGAAGAAGTGCATATCTTACCCGGATCTTCGTTGATAATGGTCCGGAACAATAGTATCATTGGAGTAGATACACAACTCGCTTTAAATACAAGAAGTCGAGTAGGCGGATTAGTCCGAGTGGAGAGAAAAAAAAAAAATATTGAACTAAAAATATTTTCCGGAGATATTTATTTTCCTGGAGAGGCAGATAAGATATCCAGGCACAGCGGCATTTTGATACCACCGGAAACAGAAAAAAAAATTTCTAAGGAATCAAAAAAATGGAAAAATTGGATCTATGTCCAACGGATCACACCTACCAAGAAAAAGTATTTTGTTTTGGTTCGACCCGTAGTCACATATGAAATAGCTGATGGCATAAATTTAGCAACACTTTTTCCTCAAGATCTCCTGCGGGAAAAGGATAATGTCCAACTTAGAGTTGTCAATTATATCCTTCATGGAAATGGCAAGTCAATTCGAGGAATTTCTCACACAAGTATTCAATTAGTTCGGACTTGCTTAGTATTGAATTGGGATCAAGAGCAAAAAGGTTCTCCGGAAGAGGTTCACGCTTCCTTTGTTGAGGTAAGAACAAATGATCTGATTCGAGATTTCATAAGAATTGAGTTAGTCAAGTCCACTATTTCGTATACCGGAAAAAGATATGATAGGGCAAGTTCCGGATTGATTTCCGATAATGGATTAGATCGCACAAATATCAATCCTTTTTTTTACAAGGCCAGGATTCAATCACTTACCCAACATCAAGGTACTATTGGTACATTGTTAAATCGAAATAAGGAATGCCAATCTTTGATAATTTTGTCATCATCCAATTGTTTTCGAATTGGCCCATTCAATGGTTCAAAATATAACAATATGACAAAAGAATCGGATCCCATAATCCCAATTAAGGATTTGCTGGGTCCCTTAGGCACTATTGTACCTAAAATAGCAAATTTCTATTCATCTTACCATTTAATAACTTATAATCAGATCTTGTTAAAGAAATATTTGCTACTTGACAATTTTCAACAGACTTTCCAAGTACTTCAAGTACTTAAATACTGTTTAATAGATGAAAATAGGAGGATTTATAACCCCGATCCATGCAGTAACATCATTTTGAATCCATTCCATTTGAATTGGCACTTTCTCCATCACGATTATTGGGAAGAGACATCTAAAAAAATTCGTCTTGGACAATTTTTTTGTGAAAATGTATGTCTATTCAAATACGAACCACACGTAGAAAAATCTGGTCAGATCATAATTGTTCATGTTGACTCCTTAGTTATAAGATCGGCTAAGCCCTATTTGGCCACTCCAGGAGCTACTGTTCATGGCCATTATGGAGAAATCTTTTACGAAGGAGATACATTAGTTACATTTATATATGAAAAATCGAGATCTGGTGACATAACGCAAGGTCTTCCAAAAGTGGAACAAATCTTAGAAGTACGTTCTATTGATTCAATATCGATGAACCTCGAAAGGAGAGTTGAAGGTTGGAACGAAGGTATACCAAAAATTCTTGGAATCCCCTGGGGATTCTTGATTCAAGCGGAGCTAACCATAGTTCAAAGTCGTATCTCTTTGGTTAATAAAATCCAAAAGGTTTATCGATCCCAGGGGGTACAGATCCATAATAGACATATAGAGATTATTGTACGTCAAGTAACATCAAAAGTGTTGGTTTCAGAAGATGGAATGTCTAATGTTTTTTCACCTGGGGAATTAATCGGATTGTTGCGAGCGGAACGAGCGGGGCGCGCTTTGGACGAAGCGATCTCTTATCGGGCAATCCTATTGGGAATAACGAGGGCATCTTTGAATACTCAAAGTTTCATATCCGAAGCAAGTTTTCAAGAAACCGCTCGAGTTTTAGCAAAAGCTGCTCTACGAGGTCGTATTGATTGGTTGAAAGGCCTGAAAGAGAACGTTGTTCTGGGTGGGATTATACCCGTTGGTACCGGATTCAAAAAATTAGTGCACCGTTCAAGGCAAGACAAGAACATTTATTTGGAAATCAAAAGAAAGAATCTATTCGATTTGGAAATGAGAGATATTTTGTTACACCATAGAGAATTATTTTGTTCTTACGTCCCATTTCCATGAGACATCAGAACAATCGTTTACGCGATTTCATGATTCCTAAGAGCAGATTCTTTTACTTTAACTATCTTTTCACTTTTAACTATCTGTCTTTTAACTTAACTATCTGGTCCGAGTATTGATTTGGTAAAAAAAAAATAAGTAATTAAAAGACATTAATGGTTTGTACCGTGTATCAACGGTTAATTCCCGGTAGAAGGTTCCATCGGAACAATTATTTATTTCAAAGTACCTCGTCTCTTTGTTAAAAAAATAAAAAAGAAAAAACAAAAAGGAAGTGTGGGGAAAAATGACAAGAAGATATTGGAACATCAATTTGGAAGAGATGATGGAGGCCGGAGTTCATTTTGGTCATGGTACTAAGAAATGGAATCCTAGAATGGCCCCTTACATCTCTGCAAAGCGTAAAGGTATTCATATTACAAATCTCACTAGAACGGCTCGTTTTTTATCAGAAGCCTGTGATTTAGTTTTTGATGCAGCAAGTAGGGGAAAAAACTTCTTAATTGTTGGTACCAAAAATAAAGCAGCGGATTCAGTAGCATCAGCTGCAATAAGGGCCCGGTGTCATTATGTTAATAAAAAATGGCTCGGTGGTATGTTAACGAATTGGTCTACTACGGAAACGAGACTTCAAAAGTTCAGGGATTTAAGAGCAGAACAAAAGATGGGGAAACTCAACCGTCTTCCCAAAAGAGATGCCGCAATGTTGAAGAGAAAATTATCTGCCTTGCAAACATATCTCGGCGGTATCAAATATATGACGGGATTGCCTGATATTGTGATCATCGTTGATCAGCAAGAAGAATATATGGCTCTTCGAGAATGTGTAATTTTAGGGATTCCGACGATTTGTTTAATCGATACAAATTGTGACCCCGATCTCGCAGATATTTCGATCCCAGCCAATGATGACGCTATAGCTTCAATCCGATTGGTTCTTAACAAATTAGTATCCGCAATTTGTGAGGGCCGTTGTAGCTATATAAGAAATCGTTGATTATGATTAAGAATAATTAGTTAATTATTTGGGGATTTTATAGATTTATTGGATCGGTTACTATTCTTGAATTAAAAAAAAGAAAAAACAAAATGGAAATGTGGGCATATTGATAATATGTTATGATGTTATGTGATTTCTTGGTATCCTATGTAATTTCTTGATATCCTAAATATACGATTGATGAATACAATTAGTGATTCAAGTTGGTGAGTTGAGAAAGAGATGGTTGAATCAAAATAATTTATTTTTTGAAGTTCAATTTTTGTTAGAGGACCATATGAATGTTATACCATGTTCCATTAAAACACTCAAGGGGTTATACGATATATCGGGTGTAGAAGTAGGCCAACATTTCTATTGGCAAATAGGAGGTTTACAAGTCCATGCCCAAGTACTTATCACTTCTTGGGTAGTAATTGCTATCTTATTAGGTTCGGTGATCCTAGCTGTTCGGAATCCACAAACCATTCCGACCGGCGGTCAGAATTTCTTCGAATATGTCCTTGAATTTATTCGAGACTTGAGCAAAACCCAGATTGGAGAAGAATATGGTCCTTGGGTTCCCTTTATTGGAACTATGTTCCTATTTATTTTTGTTTCTAACTGGTCAGGTGCTCTTTTACCTTGGAAAATTATACAGTTACCTCATGGGGAGTTAGCTGCGCCCACGAATGATATAAATACTACTGTTGCTTTAGCTTTACTCACGTCAGTCGCATATTTTTATGCGGGTCTTAGCAAAAAAGGATTGGGTTATTTTGGGAAATACATTCAACCAACTCCAATACTTTTACCAATTAACATCCTAGAAGATTTCACAAAACCCTTATCTCTTAGTTTTCGACTTTTCGGGAATATATTGGCTGATGAATTAGTAGTTGTCGTTCTTGTTTCTTTAGTCCCTTCAGTAGTTCCTATACCTGTCATGTTTCTTGGATTATTTACAAGTGGTATTCAAGCTCTTATTTTTGCAACGTTAGCTGCGGCTTATATAGGTGAATCCATGGAGGGTCATCATTGACTAGCTTTCAAAATAGTCTTTTTATTATTATTTTTTATTATTATTATTAAGTAAGTTTATCCCAATTCATGCGTGGTTCAAGATAATCCAATTGGTTGGGGAACATAATAACGTATTACTATATGACTTAGAGTTTTAGGAGAAAAGATGGACGGTATTACAGAATTGTAAAAAAAAAAAGAAGGGTTGGGGAGGTTATACTAGATGTATGTAATGTCTATAAGCTCGGACCCCGTCTATGTTTCTAGGAATGATTCTAGAATCCGATTTAATCTAAAAAAAATGCGGGTGGTTTACGTTATGGAAGAAACAAATATATATGTCATATTAGAATGACATTAGATATTCATTAGTTATATAAGGCTATCCCTATCATCCTATATAACATCACTATATTACATAATTACATGCTATTACTTAATTACATGCTATTACTTAATTACATACTATTACTATTTTTATAATCATAACTTCTACTCTGTAATCATAATATAATCCTATACATAATATAAAATATAATCCTATACATAATATAATCCTATAATGATAATATAATATAATAATAATATTAATATAATAATAATATAATAAATATAATAATAAATAATAATAAATAAATAAATAAATATAAGTAAATAAATATAAGTAATAAAATAAGTATTAGTTAACATTAATAATTAGTTTAATAGTTAATATTAATATAAGTATTAATATTCATATGTAAAATATCTAAGTATCAATTAAGTATTAGTTAATATAATCATTTATAATTATATTATCGATAATTATTAGTATTAATTATTACTATATATTGATATTGGTACTACTACATACTTTTATATTACTACATATTGATATATTGATATTGATTTGTATTGGTATTAATTTGATTGATATTGATTGCAGCTCACACTGCATTTAGTCACACTCCATTTAGACGGATTTCAATATCAGTCCTTCTATTTTGTCTGTGATTGTGGATTGAATGAACAAAGAGATGAACTCAAGAATGGTGTAGTAAAGAACGAAGAATTAAATGAAAGAGTGGTTCGAAACAAAGAAATACAATAGTTAGAACTGTATGCATATGGATTTACAAAAACTCCATTATGGGTAAAAACGAGATAGTTGTGACGATTCAGTTCAGTAATTTAGTAATATTATCATTTCAATTCGGAGTTTTTAGTTACTTCGGACCGCTGGATCTTAATGATAAAATGAGTAATAATTCATTGGTTGATTGTATCATTAACCATTTCTTTTTTTTTGTGCGAGGAACTTACCATGAATCCACTGATTTCTGCCGCTTCCGTTATTGCTGCTGGATTGGCCGTGGGGCTTGCTTCTATTGGACCTGGAGTTGGTCAAGGTACTGCTGCAGGCCAAGCTGTAGAAGGTATTGCGAGACAACCAGAAGCAGAGGGTAAAATACGAGGTACTTTATTGCTTAGTCTAGCTTTTATGGAAGCTTTAACAATTTACGGACTGGTCGTGGCGTTAGCGCTTTTATTTGCGAATCCTTTTGTTTAATCCTAGAAATAAATAGAAAAAAGTACCTTACATACTTTTTTCTTATTTTATTAACTTTAACTTGGAATTGCCCTTTGCTTCTTCGAATTATATTTACACTTTACTTATAAATTACTTATTTGTTGAGACAATACGCCAGGAAGGGCTGATTTGAGGATGAGGAATTACCAGATTCGCTTGCTTTCTTCCTTTCTGTCCTTAGCTTAGTACAATAGAAAACTTTTTTACTTTCATTGTTCGAAGCGTTTCAACAAACGAAATAGTTATCAATTGATATGAGATCTAAGACCTAAGTAAAGTATCTTATTGGAAACTTCTTGAAAACTTAAAAAATAATAAATTTCAAACAAATGATTTAATCTATTGCCATTAAATAAAGTGGAAATGAAATTAATAAAAAGAAATCGATCAAAAAAAGGCGAGTGAAGTGATACAAAAAGAACTCTGTTCTTTGTTAGTCCTATCCATAAGAGAGGGGAGCATATGAAAAATGTAATCGATTCTTTCGTTTCCTTGGGTCACTGGCCATCCGCCGGGAGTTTCGGGTTTAATACCGATATTTTAGCAACAAATCCAATAAATCTAAGTGTAGTGCTTGGTGTATTGATTTATTTTGGAAAGGGAGTGTGTGCGAGTTGTGTATTTCAAGAATAGGTTGGATCCATCCAGCTGCACTTTATTTATGGTATTTATAGGAGAAATAGGAAAAAGGTGCACGATCTCGACGAATTACTTCTGAATAAATTAAGAAATCATATGTAAGAACCATAGCATTTCGTGACTTATTGGTAAATCCACTTTGATTCTCTATCAACCAATAATGTGAGACCATTAACATGGTTAAAGCTAAATTGTTTAAAGTCCAGGTAAAACATGGTACTCTTTCTACCACTTCTACCACTACGTTAGTAACGAAATGGTTAAAAAAAAAATAGTTGGTAATTTATTTGATTTGATATAGAACACTCATATCGATAAAAGAATTTGAACCATTTACTAGAAAAATGAGCACTTTGCTTTTTTTATCTAATGCCGAAATGACGACCTATGTATAAAAAAAGAGGAATTTTTGGACTTGAAGAAACAAATAAAAAATATAATAATTATTATTTTCATTTTTTTAAAATGAAAAATGAAATAGAATTCTAAAAATGAAAATGATAAATAAAATACAAAACAAATATAAATAAAATACAAATAAAGAAACAACTTTGCTGACAATTCTAGATTTTTGTCTGGTCTAGTCGGAAGAGTCCTCCTGATATTCTGGTCTTGTATCAGTTTTGACATCTTTGAATACAAACAGAAAAGAGAGGGTAGGCTCATTACATTAAAAAAGATATGGGAATACCCACACCATAAATAAAACATTAAAAAAGATATGGGAATACCCACACCATAAATAAAATAAATAATTGAGCGTGAGAGCCAAATGAATCGAAAGATTCATGTTTGGTTCGGGAAGAGATCATGGAAGTTTTGAAATTAATGATAAGATAATCTACTTTCATTAAATGATTTATTAGATAATCGAAAACAGAGGATTTTGAATACTATTCGAAATTCGGAAGAATTACGTAAAGGGGCCATTGAGCAGCTCGAAAGAGCCCGGGCTCGCTTACGTAAAGTGGAAATGGAAGCAGATGAGTATCGAATGAATGGATACTCTGAAATAGAACGAGAAAAACAAAATTTGATTAATGCCACTAGTAATAGTTTGGAACAATTAGAAAATTACAAAAATGAAACCCTTCAGTTTGAACAACAAAGAGCGATTAATCAGGTCCGACAACGAGTTTTCCAACAAGCCTTACAAGGAGCTCTAGGAACTCTGAATAGTTGCTTGAATAGCGAGTTACATTTCCGTACGATCCGTGCTAATATTGGCATTCTCGGGGCCATGCAAGAAATAACTGATTAGCCCTTCTTTTTTTAGTTATAGTTTAGGCATTATTTTTATCTTTTCCTTCCTAAAAAGAATAAAGAAACACTAATGGTAACCCTTCGAGCCGACGAAATTAGTAATATTATTCGTGAGCGTATTGAACAATATAGTAGAGAAATAAAGATTGTGAATACCGGTACCGTACTTCAAGTAGGCGACGGAATTGCTCGTGTTCATGGTCTTGATGAAGTAATGGCAGGTGAATTAGTAGAGTTTCAAGAGGGTACAATAGGCATTGCTCTGAATTTGGAATCAAATAATGTTGGCGTTGTATTAATGGGTGATGGTTTGATGATACAAGAGGGAAGTTCCGTAAAAGCAACAGGACGAATTGCTCAGATACCTGTGAGTGAGGGTTATTTGGGTCGTGTTATAAATGCTCTGGCTAAACCTATTGATGGGAGAGGTGAAATTTCAGCTTCTGAATCTCGGTTAATTGAATCTCCTGCCCCAGGTATTATTTCTAGACGTTCTGTATATGAGCCTCTTCAAACGGGGCTTATTGCCATTGATTCGATGATCCCTATAGGACGCGGTCAGCGAGAATTAATTATTGGGGACAGACAGACCGGCAAAACAGCCGTAGCCACAGATACGATTCTCAATCAAAAAGGTCAAAATGTAATATGTGTTTATGTAGCTATTGGTCAAAAAGCATCTTCTGTGGCTCAGGTAGTGACTACTTTCCGGGAAAAGGGGGCGATGGAATATACTATTGTGGTAGCCGAAACGGCGGATTCACCTGCTACATTACAATACCTCGCTCCTTATACGGGAGCGGCTCTGGCTGAGTTTTTTATGTATCGTGGACAACATACTTTAATAATTTATGATGATCTCTCCAAACAGGCACAAGCTTATCGCCAAATGTCTCTTCTATTAAGAAGACCTCCCGGTCGTGAAGCTTATCCAGGAGATGTTTTTTATTTGCATTCACGACTTTTGGAAAGAGCCGCTAAATCAAATTCTAGTTTAGGTGAAGGAAGTATGACCGCTTTACCGATAGTTGAGACTCAATCTGGAGACGTTTCAGCTTATATTCCTACTAATGTAATTTCCATTACAGATGGACAAATATTCTTATCTGCCGATCTATTCAATGCTGGAATCCGACCTGCTATTAATGTGGGTATTTCCGTTTCCAGAGTAGGATCCGCAGCTCAAATTAAAGCCATGAAACAAGTAGCCGGCAAATCAAAATTGGAACTAGCGCAATTCACAGAGTTAGAAGCCTTTGCACAATTCGCTTCTGATCTCGATAAAGCTACTCAGAATCAATTGGCAAGAGGTCAACGATTACGCGAGTTGCTTAAACAATCCCAATCAGACCCTCTCGCAGTGGAAGAACAGATAGCTACTATTTATACCGGAGCGAATGGATATCTTGATCCGCTAGAAATTGGACAGGTAAAGAAATTTCTCAGTCAGTTACGTAGCTACTTAAAAAACAATAAACCTAAATTTCAAGAAATTATATCTTCTACCAAGACATTCACCGAGGAAGTAGAATTTCTTTTGAAGGAAGCTATTCAAGAACAGATCGAACTGTTTTTACTTCAGGAACAAACATAAATTTCTTACTTTTATTCTATTCTTGGTATATTCTATTCTTAGTACAAGAGTAATCATTGAGAAATAGTTCTGATTCGAATGATTCAAAAAGGGTTTCTTAGTATAGCCATTTTTAAAAAGTATAGCCATTTTAAAAATAGATGGAAATAAATTGCGTCCAATAGGATTTGAACCTATACCAAAGGTTTAGAAGACCTCTGTCCTATCCATTAGACAATGGACGCTTTTCATTCCTATTTTATTTTTTTGTATTCTTACTTTCTTTTGTTCGGATAAAAAATCAAATTACACGGAAAATATTTTAGGGAATAAAAAAGAATGCATATCTAAATTGATGGTGCATGTATGTATAATACATAATAAGATGTATAATACATAACATAATAAGATGTATAATACATAATAAGAAATATGGAGCGGGTAGCGGGAATCGAACCCGCATCGTTAGCTTGGAAGGCTAGGGGTTATAGTCGACGTTGCTTGATCACTTTTAACGTCTCTAATTCAAAACCGAACGTGAAATTTTGATTTCATTCGGCTCCTTTATGGAAGATTGATGTATTCCTAGAGAAAATTAGATCCATAACATCTATGTCAGCCTTTCTGTCTGAATGTATCCCAAACTACTCGCTTACTAGATGATCCCTCTAGAGGAGAGGGATTATACCAAATCCGTCTAGTCTAGTTACTTCGTTCCCTATTTCCACTCGCAGGATCCCGAGGAAAAGAATTTGGTTTCCACCGAGCTGAAACAATATGCTGATGGTTCTAGTAAACCAAAACCACCCTTTTCTAGCTTGTTTGGCTTCAATTTCCCTTTTACAACACCAAAATTTAAGATCTAGTTACGATTGGAAATAAACTTTTGTATCTTCATCCATAGATCCTTTATTCATACTCATTCGATTGGAAGAATTGATCCAATTCAAAAAAAATTATGTTTCACGACTCCATATACATAATCCAATTTTCTTATTCAATTTCGAAAATAGAATTTCTAATTGGACTTTGGATACAAATCGTGAGAATGTATGTTCTTCCTCAAATATGCTATTGAGAGGTAAAGGATTAAACCCTTTTAAGAAATAAAGTTTTTGATCGGAGTATGCAAAAAACCGAGAGACCCCTTAACTTTTTAAGTTGTTAATAGAACGAATCACACTTTTACCACTAAACTATACCCGCTACATATACATTATTGTATATGAATGGACTATTTGTCGAACAAGGGAGTGAGACGCAATCAAGATAGCATTAAAATTATAACGTTGACACATATTTAGTCCCGCCAGCCAGGGACTTAAAAGGCGAAGAGCACAAAGCTTTTCTAAATAACATATATAAATTTAAAAAACAGTATAAAGTTATACTTATACTTTTCCTTTGCTGGATTGCTGGCATTCTCAGTCTGTCTGAAGGGGTCATTGAAGCTGGACAAAAAAAGAGGTACTGGCCCGGCCAGTACTTAACTAGGACCAGGCCGGGAGAATAAACCTTTCGTACAAAATTAAAGAAGTAAGGTTTTCTTTCTATTGGAGATACCTGTTTCGAATCTTATCTAAATGGAATTCTTGATCAAATTCGTTCTTGACTTACTCTTAACTTACTTAAATGAAACTTAAATTAAATTACGTAAATGTAAATTAACTTAAATATAAATATAATTATATAATTACTTATATAATTACATTACTTAAATTATTAAAATTAACTTAACTTAATATAAATATAATTATATAATTATAATTATATAATTACTTAATTATATAATTACTTATAATATAATATTATTATAATATAATATTATTAATTACTTAATTATATAATTACTTATAATATACAATTACTTATAAAATTACTTATAATATAATATTATAATATTTAATATTATAATATTTAAGAAATTTTTTATTACATAAAAAAAACCTTTAATTTGTTTTTTCTTTACTTTAATTGAAAATAAAATTTCAATTCCTTTAACCTTTAAATTTAGATTAGAATTTATTAATAATTTTAATTTTTAATTATTCACTTTTTATTTTTTTTTTATTTCATCTGTAATGAAATCTATTCTATAATTAGAAATTTTAATAGAATGTTTCATATTTCTAATGATAATGTTATAATTATAATGTTTAATATCTTTCTTAAATTATAATGTTTAATATCTTTCTTAATAAAAAATATTATATTAATGTCTTTCTTAAACTTAATAATTAATATCTTAAAAATTAAAAATTTTTTCTTTTTTATTATTTTCTTTTCTTTTTTTATTTAATTTCAATTTAAATTGAAATAGTTAATTTCAATTTCATTTGAAATTTTATTGAAATTTCAATTTTATTTAAATTGGGAGAGATGGCTGAGTGGACTAAAGCGGCGGATTGCTAATCCGTTGTACGAGTTATTCGTACCGAGGGTTCGAATCCCTCTCTCTCCGCCCGCTCTGATTACTTGATACTTTCGATTTCGAAGGAATTTCGATTCCTTTATTTTTTTATAGGTAAAGTGAATATATGGAATAGATAAAATAATAAGAAAAAATTAGAAAAACAAAGAAAACTCAATTTTTTTTTATTCCTCACGTCCAGGATTACGTCCCGGATCATTAGATAAGAATCCGAAGATGAAGAGAGAAACAAAGAATATCACTACTGTGTAAACAAAGAGTTTGAGAGTAAGCATTACACAATCTCCAAGATAAGATCATTTTAGAAAAAGGGAATAGATTACCTATTTTTTCTTTTTACCACATATACTATTTTGTTTGATTTGACATCATACCCCCCAAAATGGAGTTTTTTGATTTGAAAAGAAAAAGAAAGTCACTTTTACGAATTTCTTTGTAATAAGATTTTTATTCCTTCCTCACAAAAATTTTCTTGTCATATCGACAATTAGGTATTGTAGGGGACCTAGACCTAATAAACTCCTTACTCACTGAAAGGTCAGAACGAGTAAATAAACTGATCAAAATTCATCTCCGCGGTTACTCAATATACAAGAATTTCCATTTTTTAATCGAGGGTTTATAATTCTAATGTAAGACTTAGCCGATCTTATCCATTTTTATAATTTTTTTTGTCGAATAAATCATGAATGGATTTGGCAAAGTATTAAGGATTTTATCGAAAACTTACAGCAGCTTGCCAAACAAAGGCTAAGAGAAAAAAGAGAACAGGTATGACAGGCATCACATCTACGATTGGATTGAAAACGGCATAAGCTTCAGGCAATTTGGCAAAGAAAAAACTATTCGAATAAAGGACAGAATTAAGACAGATACAGATTAAGCTAAAGATATTAAACATAACAAACATTTCGTTCTTGTAGATTAGATAATTTTATTTTGATTGAGTTATTTTTATAAGGGAAAAATGAAAAAGGCAAGTCAAAAAATCCTTCTTTTTTTTTGAACTCTCCCAAATCAAAAATCCTTCCTTCCATTCTCAAATGAGAATACAAGGAATTCTACTTTCATACATTATCTTAATTGAATTCTATGTAATGATCAATTAACTTTTTTGATTCTATATCTAATCTACATGTGTTGAATCCTAGCAACAAACAAAATACCCCATATGTTTTTATTATGTATTATGTATTTTTTTGGGGGGGGGGATTGACGAATAACTAATTCTAATAATAGTCTTGACTAGTGCCAAACAGGAAAAATGGGGCGTGGCCAAGCGGTAAGGCAGCGGGTTTTGGTCCCGTTATTCGGAGGTTCGAATCCTTCCGTCCCAGATCGTTTCCATCAGAAACAAAAGATGGGATCACATTGTATCCCACATAAAACGGAAAAATCTTAAAGAGAACAACCTTTTCTTTTGTTCTGAATTCTTAGAATGTCTTTTGTTCTGAATTCTTAGAATGAATTCTTAGAATGGATTCTTAGAATCCATTTGATTTATCACAAGCATAATAAAGTGTCAAATACAGGTGGAAGTTTTTTTGAATAAAAAAAAGAGAAATTTGGGGTCTATCATTCACATTCATAATATGCTCGTACTATTGTTATATTCATTATGTCCCATATTCATGAAATATGAATTCTAAATATGAATTATAATTCTCACATGATGCATTCCGAATTGAAGCGTGAAACAAAAGCATCTCTATTCCCTTCCACACAAAGCCTAAAGTCAAAAATAGGGTATCCCAATTTCACATTCTATGTGAAGACTAAAGAGTAGGGAGTTTGTCGTACTAATTTCATCACTGGTTTTAAAACTTCTAAAGCTGTGCTGTGGCGTGGGAAAAAATAGGATAAAAATTGTCTGAATTCCATTTCTTTCTATCTTATATCTTAGATGCCTCAAATGAAAATAATTGTAAATCAATGTAACGTAGCGATTGGGGGGAAATTTTGATATTCCATATATTTTAACTTGATTTTATGGAATTGATGGAAAAATTGTTGAACCTGAAGTAAAACAAAATCTATATAAACTAAAATAAACAAGGCCTACGCTATGCCTATATGTATGATATATATTGTGTATTGTTATTATATTGTTGTATTTCAATAACAATGTTGTTGTATTTCAATAACAATGTTGTTGTATTTCAATAACAATGGCCTTTCACTTAAGTGAAAAGAATTTGTGGAAGGGGATCTTTGATTTTAAAAATATCCATGATTACCCCCAGTAACAATATTCAGATTCTTTCTTTCAGATGAAAGAAAGAATAAGGATCTTAATGTTGCCGTACATGAGACCTTTTCTATTTCATACTCATGAAAATAGATAAACTAGATTATCAATTTACTTCTTTGGTTAAAAGAAAACCAATTGATAATTCAATTGAACATGGTAAAATTTATGTCTCCTTAGGGAATGAAATATCTGCTAAAAATTTTTAGCTACTCATTGTGATTGCGTCGACTTGGTGATTGAATTAGAGATCCAGTTTAGTCATGACTAGAAAACATAGTTCCAGTCATGATGTTGAAGTCGGAGATTTTTAAAACATTTTTTTATGAACTCTTGGTTGGTACTCGAAGAAATATGATAAATCAATAGTATCTAGAAACTTACGACCTTTTTGTTTTTTGGTCATTGGAACAGTTTATTTGACTAATAATTTATTTTTTTCCGGGATTGGAAATATATTAAATTAAAGGATTTGAGGTTTATAGTTTTTTTGTTCTAGAAAAATAGATTCTGCATTTCATGATTGATCGTCCCGAACAATCTGTTGGAGATGTAAAGTAAATAAGTCTTAAGCAAACATCTTTCTTAGAAATACGTTTCATTCATATGATAGAATATCGAGTTAAAGAAATTGGATCCTTGCTGAGCTTTCTCCGGATAAATACAATACTTATCTATCCATAGAATACTTATCTATCCATAGGTATAAAGTATAGACTATTATATAGTTCCCGTTGTTCCCATCGAGCCAATGACTATTCATGATTACATATTAAATCAATTCCATTGCGGTTTGAAATTAAATTGAATTCTAAATTAGAGGAATGTTATGGTAAAACTTCGTTTGAAACGATGTGGTAGAAAGCAACGTGCGACTTGAAGGACATGATCCGCTGTGGATTTTTACATCCACCATTTTCTATACAAATGAAGATGCTCTTGGCTCGACATAGTTTGTTCTGTTCCATTAGGAATCTAATTTTTCTTAGGTTGATAGTACATGATGGAGCTCGAGCGGAAAGGATTGATTCATTTATCAAGGGGAAGAATCTAGGTGCCAATCAATCAATAAGTTAGACCAGCTTTGTAAGTATATCCTTAAAATATAAAATAATCGGAATTGATAAAACTATTTCGATCAAAAAAAAGTGTATCACAGAGGAATCAATTCTTCGTATTCTATTTCTATGGGTATTCTATTTCTATAGAAAGAAATAAAAAAAACAAAAGGTATGTTGCTGCCCTTTTGAAAGGAGTAAGGATCACCGAAGTAATGTCTAAACCCAATGATTTTACAAAGCAAAGATAAAGGATTCCGAAACAAGGAAACACTATTTTCAATTGTCTCAAAAATTGGATCAGAATTAGGAATAAAATAGATTCGAGATGAGACAAACAAAAGAGGTTAGAGACGGCTCAAGAAATGTCTAAGGATTTCCCTTCGAATTCTGTCAGAATTACCCAACTTGAGTTATGAGTACGAATGAAATTTATTTTTTTTTTTTTTTTTAGGAAGAACAAAATAATAATAATGAATTAGACTATGATTTGAGTCATTATTTTGTGTTTACTATTTGATATTATATACAGAAAGATATACCGAAATAAAAATAATTTTTTCTCGAGCTCGAGCCGTATGAGGAGAAAAACCTCCTATACGTTTCTGGGGGGGATTGTTTATGTACATCTATCCCAATGAGCCATCTATCGAATCGTTTGCAATTGATGTTCGATCCCGAAGAGAAGGAAGAGATTTTCGAAAAGTGGGTTTTTATGATCCGATAAAGAATCAAACTTATTTAAACGTTCCCGCTATTCTATATTTCCTTGAAAAGGGCGCTCAACCTACAGGAACTGTTTATGATATTTTAAGTAAGGCAGAATTTTTTAAAGAAAAAACCTCGAGTTAATTAAAAGAAAAAACAACAAAATTAATAAAAAAGGGGGGAGATGATTAATATAAAATCTATCTTTGTATAATTTTTTACTTACAATTTTTTACCTAAAATTTTCCCTTTTCTTGCTCTATTCATACTTAAATTTACTTTTTTCTTGTTATAGGAATCCACCAACAAACAAGGGATTATCTTGCTTATTGTACCTCTATTGATTGAGTAAACCCGAGATTTTTTCTTTATCTTTTCCTTATTTTTTTCCATCAAAATTTCTTATTTATGTTGTGCCAACCCAATACAAATCCTTATTTTATTTACTTTATTTGTTATTTGTTTCTCAACATTGCATTCATATTGACAATGGTGTATCGAACAAATATAATTGATCATAGATAAATTAATTGATCATAGATAAATAAATCTCTTTATCCAGACCCCATATTGGGTTTTAACTTCACTTTTACTCAAATAATGGGTTTTGCATTGTTGGGTTTACTGTCATATAAGACGTATTTTGGAATTTAACTTAACAAAAATAAAAAATTGATAAAAAACTGGTAGGTCTGTCACAATTTTAGCATCTCTTTTAGGAATCTGGTGTTTTTAAATATGATCTGTACATTTTCTATTTATTTTGTATAATCGATCATAAAACATAAAATATTTTTTTATTTATTATTAGTTCAATGTTTTGATGGGGTCGTGCAGTGCAATTTAATGGATTTTTCATTTTTATCGTATCTACATATCCTATTTATTTTATTTTATTCGGGTTGCTAACTCAACGGTAGAGTACTCGGCTTTTAAGTGCGACTATGATCTTTTACACATTTTGATAAGCAACAAATTCGTCCAGACTATTGGTAGAGTCTATAAGACCACGACTGATCCTCAAGGGTAATGAATGGAAAAAGTAGCATGTCGTAATAAAAAAAATTTCTTATTTTATTAAATATTTTATTAAAAAATTACAAATTCAAATGAAAGTGGAACTTTTAGTTTATCCTTACTGGATCGCTACAAAAATAAAAAATTTTTGGAAGGGAAGGGGACAAAACAAATTCACATTTACAGTTGGGTCTAGTGAATAAATGGATAGAGCCTATGGTTCCAATTTTGGTAAAACAAAAAGCAACGAGCTTATGTTCTTAATTTGAATTGAACGATTACCCGATCTAATTAGACGTTAAAAATAGATTAGTGCCTTATACGGGAAAGGGTGAGTTCTCCTGTGGGTGGACCATTGATTCTTTTCCTTTTTTTTTAATAAATCCTAACTATTCTTTATTATGGATTAGAAACGGATGTGTAGAAGAAACAGTATACTGATAAAGAGAATAAATTCCAAAGTCAAAAGAGCGATCGGGTTGCAAAAATAAAGGGTTTGTTATCCTCTTGTAATTATAACGAAGATAAACAACGAAGATAAACCAATTCGATAGAAAAAGAGAATAAAAAGATCTATTGATTGGACTCCCTGTTTCCTTTTCGGGGTATATATTTTTATTACTATTGTATTCTATATACATAATAGAATACAAAAATACCCTGTTTTGACCATATTGCACTATGTATCATTTGATAACCCAATAAATGCCTCCTACCCCTGCTTCAAGTGGAAATGTAATGGAAGAATTACAAGGATATTTAGAAAAAGATAGATCTCGGCAACAATACTTTCTATATCCACTTCTTTTTCAGGAGTATATTTACGTATTTGCTTATGATCAGGGTTTAAATAGTTCAATTTTTTATGAACCCGTGAATTTTGGGGTTATGGCAATAAATTTAGTTCAGTACTTGTGAAACGTTTAATTATTCGAATGTATCAACAAAATTATTTGATTTATTCGGTTAATGATTCTTACCAAAATCGATTCGTTGGGCACAACAATTATTTTTATTCCCATTTTTTTTCTCAGATGATATCAGAAGGTTTTGCAGTCATTGTGGAAATTCCATTCTCGCTGCAATTAGTATCTTCCCTTGAAGAAAAAAAAATACCAAATCTCATAATTTACAATCTATTCATTCAATATTTCCTTTTTTAGAGGATAAATTATCGCATTTAAATTATCTGTCAGATATACTAATACCTCATCCCATCCATATGGAAATCCTGGTCCAAATCCTTCAATCCTGTATCCAGGATGTTCCCTCTTTGCATTTATTGCGGTTCTTTCTCTACGAATATTATAATTGGAATAGTCTCATTACTCCGAAGAAATCTATTTATGTTTTTTCAAAAGAAAATAAAAGACTATTTTGGTTCTTATATAATTCTTATGTATCTGAATGTGAATTTGTATTAGTTTTTCTTCGTAAACAATCTTCTTATTTACGATTAACATCTTTTGGAGCCTTTCTTGAACGAACACATTTTTATGGAAAAATAGAACATCTTGTAGTGTGCCGAAATTTTTTTCAGAAGACTTTATGGGTCTTCAAAGATCCTTCCATGCACTATGTTCGATATCAAGGAAAAGCGATTCTGGTTCAAGGGGAACTCATTTTCTGATGAAGAAATGGAAATGCCACTTTGTAAATTTCTGGCAATATTATTTTCATTTTTGGTCTCAACCGTACAGGATCCATATAAACCAATTATCAAACTATTCTTTCTATTTTCTGGGTTATCTTTCAAGTGTACTAATAAATTCTTCGGCGGTAAGGAATCAAATGCTAGAGAATTCATTTCTAATGGATATTTTTACTAAGAAATTTGATACCATAGTCCCAATTATTCTCTTGTTCGATCATTGTCTAAAGCTAATTTTGTACCGTATCCGGGCATCCTATTAGTAAGCCGATTTGGACCGATTTATCAGATTGTGATATTATTAATCGATTTGGCGGATATGTAGAAATCTTTCTCACTATCATAGTGGATCCTCAAAAAAACAGAGTTTGTATCGAATGAAGTATATACTTCGACTTTCGTGTGCTAGAACTTTGGCCCGTAAACATAAAAGTACAGTACGCAGTTTTTGCAAAGATTAAGTTCGGGATTATTAGAAGAATTCTTTACGGAAGAAGAACAAGTTCTTTCTTTGATCTTCCCCAAAATAACTTCTTTTTATTTACATGGATCATATAGAGAACGTATTTGGTATTTGGATATTATCCGTATCAATGACCTGGTAAATAATTATAATAAAATTAGGCATAAAACAATACAATAGAAATAGAAGATATAATAGAAATGATCTATAGATATAGAGATCAAGAGAAAAAAATATTCACGAATTCTCATTCTGAAATGCTCATGCTCATTCTGAAATGCTCATGTAAGTAGTGTAGTGGTTGAATCAACTGAGTAGTCAAAATTCTTATACTTTCTTCTTTTTTCTCGGGATGTTTTTTATATGTATACATAGGGAAAGTCGTGTGCAATGAAAAATGCAAGCACGGTTTGGGAGGGATTTTTTCCTCTATTGTAACAAGG
>NW_027021164.1:0-39343 GCF_036884655.1 Musa acuminata AAA Group | reverse complement strand
CTTTTCCTCTTCTTCTTCAGCTTCTCTTCTTCTCCTGTTCTTCCCTTCTCCTCCCCGATGCCCCACACATGAACTCCTCTGTTTCCTCCTACACGAAACAAAGGTGCTGCAGCCCTAGCTGCTGTAGCCCTAGCTACTGCAGCCCTAGCTGCTGCAGCTATCTCTCTTCCCTCTCCCTCTTCCTTGTCTTCTTCTTCTTCTTTTCTTCTCTTCTCCCTCTTCTTCCTCTCTTCTTTTCCCTCCTCTTCTTCTTTTGTTCTCTTCTCCCTCTACTTCTCTTCTTCTTCTCCCCACGCCCCACAGCTCCTCTCTCTGTTTCAGGAACAGAGAACGTGGGAGGCGGTGGGATAAAACCGAAATTTTCGGTTTTCTTTATTTTTTTTCTTTTTACAACTTAATAGTTTAGTCTTTGAATTTTCTATATTTACATATAGGTCCTCCAATTTACATATAAATCCTTATTAATAAATTTTCAAAAGTGAGGGATATTACACTATCGTTATAGGTAGGGACTGATTCTCGATGTAGGTTGAGTTGGTCGAGTCCCTCGAGGCTCACTTATATCATGATTCGATATCTTGCCTATGACATAGAGACATCACTAGTGACCTAAGGACATAGTATGCTTGGTCGAGTCCCTCTAGGGTATATCATCGAATTAGACTCATCTTGTAACATTGGTGTTAACTTAACCAGATAGTATGGTTGGTCAAGTCCCTCGAGATCATGGTGGTTCAGAGGCCGAACAAGACAAAAATTATAAGGAGTTATGATCGACAAGAGTTGCCTACCTTTTGGGCTTAGTGTGATTGGTCGAGTCCCTCAAGGTTACAATAAGATATTAATTGGATCTCGATCCCTACTAGAAATCTATTGGAGACTTTTCTTTCATGTGCTGAGGGTGTCGCATGACTCGCTAGTAAAATAGTGGGAGCAGATTATGTTGAATCTCGGATTTTGATGATGAAATCAATTGTTAATTGTTTGATCTAATCTATATGTTCAGAAAAATATGCAGGATTAACTACGATAGCAGTAAGACATAAAGCAAGGGTTATGCCGGAGTCAAGATCGAGATCTCATTGGAAGTTTAAGAGTTCGTCGGAAGTCTGGACGTTCATCGCAAGTTCTACCAGAACCAATCGAGAAGTCCAGGAGCTTATCAAAGAAGCTTATCAGAACTTGCCAAGAAGATCATTGTAAAGTCCGGGAGCTTGCCGAGAGTCCATCGGAACATTACCGAGAGTTCGTCGGAAGATCGCTGGAAGATCGTCGGAAGCTCGCCGGAAGAGCAATTGACGTACCGGAACAAGAGTGCTTTGATTATGTCTTAGTTATTATAGTTAGATAGTAGATTGAGTTAGAATTAGGAGGTAATCTGACTACCTTAATTATGGGCCAACTAGGCCCTTAACAAGGCTGAATTGGGCTGGATTGAATAGCTCATTCAGCCCCTGAAAACATGGCCAGGGTGGCACCGCTTGATAACCCAGTTCCCTAGGTGGTTTGGGGGCCCTATCAGGTGGTGGTACCATCCTTGTCAGGCGGTGGTACATGGTCTTCGAGTTTTGTCAAGCAATGGTACCGCCCAGACTAGGCGGTGGTATCGCCTAGTGTCAGACTGCAAGCGGTAGTACCACCTAGTAATGGTGGTGGTACCACCAGTACCCCGAAATTCAGGGATATGACACTTTTTTGCTCTAATTTTTAATGTCATTGGGGCCTATAAATACCCCACCCTTTTCTATATGAAAGGGAAAACAAACTTATATTATATGTGTGAAAAATTCTAAGTGTTTGAGGTGTGAAAAGTGTTGTAAATGTGAGAAGAGTTCTCCTCCTCCCTCTCTTAGCCTTGTAACAATCCAAGAAATAGGAGTGAGACTTGTAAGGGTTGTCTCCTAAACCTGACAAAAGGAGAATTAGCTGTAAAAAGTGGTTGGTCTTCGCTTATTGAAGGAAGGCCTTTAGTGAACGCCGGTGACCTCGACGGAGGAGGAATCTAAAGTGGATATAGGTCTCATTGACCGAACCACTCTAAATTCTGGTTTGCTTTTCCTTTTGTGTAATTTACTTTACTACAAATCTCCTTAAGCTTCTTCTTATATTCTTACAAAAGTTTTAAGTTCAACATCTTTCCGAAATGATTTGAATCGAGATGAACTATATATAAAATCGAAGAATTTTCTGTTGCACTAATTCACCCCCCCTCCCCCCCCTCCTCTTAGTGCCGCTCTTGATCCTAACAGATTAAGATAGAAGTCCATAACTTGATTGTTTATTTTTTATAAAATCTATATGTTTTTTATTTCTACTGCATCTTTATTTTCAAAAAATATCGCTTTCACATCCCTTACATGGCATACTTGATGTCAACCACCTCACTAGTCCAAATTATACGGATTAGCTCCACAACTTGAGAATTGTTCTCACAGCGGAGAAAATCACGTACATCCTTGATACAGTGATGCCTACTTTGAGATAGGTATGAAGAATTAGAAAAAAATCGGAAGTTCTACTTTGAGTTCCAAGTCATAAATCAGAGTCTGTAGGTTTCTTTCTAGTTCTTCATACCTTAGTCAAGTAATCACTTGGTTAATCCTAATTCTCGTACAAATTGCTGAGGATATAAAAGGGATACGTATAGAACTACAAACCATACAGGAAATCCAGCAAGCAAAAGCCGGATCATCCCAGGGAATCCCTGAAGATTTGATTACTAAATTATCAAATCTAAATTTAGGTCCTTCAGAAAGACCTAAGGAGGTGCAAGGAAGAATCTTAGTGTTCAAAGATCCCATCCAGATTCTTAAGCAAGTCCAACAATGACAACCCAGACTTCAACCCAAGAAGTCTCCACATCTGCCCCTTTAGTTGAAGATCAAATCCGAGACTACAGGAGAAACCACCGAAGGCTATTCAATGCTCTCTAGGCAACAAGGCGAATGGGGCAAAGGCTACTAGGAGGATCGTCCGCTACCCAGCAAATCCTTGAGCAGCAGATAGACCCTCAGGCCCAACTAAGGCTATCCATGTGAGAAAGGGCGACGATAGCACCTGCCGAGGTGCTATATCACTCCAGGCGAGATGATGCACACCATCGAGTTTATGTGCACCGATCCGAAGAGGCAATGTTAGTCACCAATAATCAGGAAGACAGGGCTTTCATCATAGAGGAAAGCTATGACCGACTGCAAAGGAGCCGCATGCAATACATTCACCTAGGCATACTGCAAGTCAGGATGCAAACGCTTCATCGACAAGAAGAAGGAACACTAGCACTATTAGTGTTCAGAGATAATAGATGGACTGACGATAGGTCCATCATAGCCACCATGGAGGTAGACTTGACTCGAGGAAGTTAGCTGGTCTACATCATTCCTGACATCATGATGACGATTAGGGACTTCTTCCGCAACATTCAAATTTCAATCCTCACTAGAGGATATGACACATGGCGGAATGGTGAGGCAAACTTGCTAATCACCCGAGGAATAGTAGACCGACTTTCAAATACCCCGAATGTCACCTTTGCATATGAAACATCAGGGGTGGTGGACTACCTAACAAGCCATGGTGTCCGGGCACTTCCCAGAAGGAGGTACTCTACAGCTGAGCTACATGGCAGAGACTGGGTCATCAGACCAACCCAGATTGCAATACCAATACAACCAATAGAAGTAAGGAGTCGCTACCTTATTGACGGCAGAATATCTATAAGCTTTGACAACTACAAAGCTGCATCTACATCCAGCAGGATCAACTACAATACCGCTGATGATGAAATATTCAGCGATGAAGAAGAAATCCGGAGCCACATAGTAGCTGTCAACATCCAATTATCTAATGACAGTGAAAATGAAGCTGAAGAATTACGTAAAAACCTGAATTCCTATTGTCAGGATATTAACGTTTCAGAAGGAGGTGGGGAGATGCCATATCCCCAAAAATTTCAAAAGGAAGTAATTGCAGCAGGACTCGAGGAAGACCTAGCAATGGAATACCCCCAACTTGCAAAGTTATCTCAACAGGTATATTCATCCTCTACTGTATCAAATTACAGACCACTTGCGGATTCAACTATGGGACCAGCAAATTACCCCCCAACAGTGAATGTGGAATCCACAAGCCAGAGGCCCGCATATGAAGGCTACTCAAGACATCCAAGGTTCAAATCAAAGGATTTCTCAGAAGCTTGGAACCTCCCATTAGCCTTCCAACAACAAGGGGCAATGTTTATAATTCCATCCCAACTTGGGATGTTTAATGAAGTATTTATGAGATGGGAATCAATCACTAAATACTTGGTTTCCCTACAAGAATTCACTGATCCCCAAGCAAAAATGGAATTCATTGAAAACTTGCTTGGAGAAGTAGAGAAATTAGCATGGATCCAATGGCGAATGGCGTACCCAGAAGAATACCAACTACTAATGGCCAACGCAGACGGAACTGGAGGAACTTAAAATATCCTCTCACAACTAAGGACGATCTTCATTCTGGAGGATCCATTCCAGGGTTCAACTACAGCGCAAGAAGAAGCTTACAGAGACCTCGAAAGGTTATCCTGCACAAACCTCAAGTACATTATTCAATTTCTAAACGATTACATGAAGCTTGCATCTAAGACAGGAAGGCTGTTTACAAGCCCAGAACTTTCCGAAAAACTATGGTCTAAAATGCCTGGAGAATTAGGAAAGAGAATCAAAGAGGCGTTTGAGATGAAATACAGGGGAAATACTATAGGAGTAATTCCAAGGATACTTTTCTCCTATAAGTATCTAGAAGCAGAATGCAAAGATGCTGCCTTCAGAAGAGCATTAAAAGACTTATCCTTCTGCAGCGAGATCCCTATCCCTGGATATTATAACAAGCCCGAGAGGAAGTATGGCGTGAGAAGATCAACAACCTACAAGGGCAAACCCCACTCGTCTCACGCCAGAATTGAAAAGAGGAAGCACCTGATAAGAAACAAGAAGTGCAAGTGTTACTTGTGCGGGGAAGAAGGACACTTTGCAAGAGAATGTCCCAATGACCGTAAAAACATCAAGAGAGTCGCTATGTTTGAACAATTAGACCTTCCTGATGACTATGAAATTTTGTCAGTATAAGAAGGGGAAAACTAGAGCGACGCAATCTACTCCATCTCTGAAGGAGAAGACGTAGAAGACCTACAACACGGTATTCACTCCTTCACCCACAAAATTTTTGCACTAATAGAAGATAGTAGAACTTGGTGGATAGGACCCGAGTCAGGTTACCGGGCCAGAGTTCAAGTCTCCCAAGCACAAGCTGAAAGCAGACACATATGGGAAATCAAAACCGAGTTACCAGCCAATTTGGAGAAGTGCAAATGCTGCAAACGGACATCACAAAGGAGGCACAGGAGACACTGCCCCTTGTGTAAAATTACTTCATGCGGGATGTGCAGTATCTACTACTTTGATAAAAGAACCCCCGTAATGACTGAGGAACCACCAAGGTATGAACCAAGAAACTTGCTTTAGCAGCAACAGGATTATATTAATCACTGTGAAGCAGAAATTAGGAGGCTCAAGACTGTAGTAGAATCTGAACTGCAAAAGGCCAAGGAATTGGAAGAGATGCACATCCAGGCCGTAACAACTGCCCAAGAAAACCTTCGCCTACAACATAAAGTATACGAATGGAAAAAGAAGTATGATCAGCTGGAAAAAGAGGCAATGGAGGTCGATAGGTTAAGACTAGAAAGAGCAGATCTATTAAAGGAAATACAAAGATTGAAGGAAAAAGAAATTGAGGAGGACAAGGAAATCTTCGTTCTACTCGCAGACGAAACCCAGAAAGTCTTGTCCGTTGAAACCAAGGAAACAAGTGGATCAAGGAAAGCCAAAAATATGCTGTTTAATCTAAAGGTACAAATCAAAATTTTAAACATCCCGCCTTTTGAAGTTAATCCTATATTAGATACAGGAGCAACAACTTGCTGCATAGATGAAAACGCCGTACCAGATGCCGCAATGGAGGAAAATCCCTACATAGTACACTTCAGTGGGATCACCTCTAAGACAACAGCAAATAAAAAGCTAAAAGGAGGCAAAATGACCATTGGGGATAACTCGTTCAGGATCCCATATACCTATGCCTTCGCGATGAAACTTGGGGATGACATCCAAATGATAATTGGATGCAATTTTATAAGGGCAATGCAGGGAGGAGTAAGGATAGAAGGTAATATCGTTATTTTTTACAAGAACCTTACTACAATTAACACACTACCCTACATCCCAACAGCAGCAACCATAGAAGAATTGGATCTTGAGGAAGATGACTATGTTCAGATCCAAGAAGCAGTGTTTTTCTCCGCTGAAGCCCAACAAAGTGACAATGCTATTAGGGCAAAATTTGGAAGCCTACTAGACCAACTAAAGGCCTAAGGATACATTGGGGAAGACCCCCTTAAACACTGGGAGAAAAACAAGATTCAGTGCAAACTAAAAATTAAAAACCCTGATTTCGTGGTGGAAGACAAACCCCTGAAGCATCTCACACCACAAGCTAAGGAGGCTTTTTCAAAGCATATAAGGGCCCTCTTGGAAATTAGAGTAATAAGGCCCAGCAAGAGTAAACACCGAACGACTGCCATAATTGTTAACTCCGGAACAACAATCGACCCAATCACTAGAGTAGAAAATAAAGGCAAAGAAAGAATGGTATTCAACTACAAGAGGTTGAACGACATCACGGAGAAAGACCAGTACAGCCTACTTGGAATCAACACCATTCTAAGAAAGGTCAGCAACAACAAAATTTATTCAAAATTTGATCTTAAGTCTGGCTTTCATCAAGTTGCTATGCACCCAGACTCAATTGAATGGACTGCCTTTTGGGTCCCTGACGGGTTATATGAATGGCTAGCCATGCTATTCGGGCTTAAAAATGCATCAGCAATATTCTAGAGAAAGATGGATGAATGCTTTAAAGGCACAGAGGAATTCATTGCAGTATACATCGATGATATACTAGTCTTCTCTGAAAATGAAAATGACCATGCCCGACACCTTGCCCAAATGCTGGAAATCTGTAAAATAAACGGCCTGGTATTATGCCCATCAAAAATAAAGATAGCAGTCAAGGAAATAGAATTTCTTGGGGCAATTTTAGGAAACTCAAAAATTAAGTTACAACCCCACATCATCAAAAGGATCACTGAATATCAGGAGGAGGACCTTACCACCAAGAGAGGACTCAGATCATGGTTAGGTATACTCAATTATGCTCAAAATTATATACCTAACTTGGGTAGACTTTTGGGACCACTCTATTCCAAGACAAGCCCAACTGGGGAGAAAAGATTTAACGAGCAGGATTGGAAGTTGATCAAAAATATCAAAAGCCTGGTTAAAAATCTCCCAGATCTAGAGGTTCCTCCAGAAGAATGCTTCATCATCCTTGAAACCGACGGATGCATGGAAGGGTGGGGAGGGGTCTGTAAATGGAAAAAACACAAAAATGACCCTCGAAACACTGAGAAAATCTGCGCCTATGCTAGTGGAAAATTTAGTCCTATCAAATCCACCATTGATGCAGAAATGCATGCGGTAATGAAGACTCTGGAATCCTTAAAGATATATTTCCTGGATAAAAAGGAAGTCATTATCAGGACAGACTGCCAGGCAATTATTAGCTTCTTTAACAAGTCTGCTCAGAACAAACCTTCCAGAGTTCGGTGGATGGCTTTCGTAGACTATATAACAGGAAGTGGCGTGGAGATAAAATTCAAACACATTGAAGGGACTAGTAATATCCTTGTAGACTCTTTGTCCAGACTAATAAATATTCTAGTTGCAGGATGGCCAAGCGAACAAGTATTTATGCTATTAGAGGCCACCCAGGAGGTTCAAGCACAACCAAACCCGAAAGCAGCGGCATACCTCAACAAACTGTTATTAACCTTGTCCAACAATATCAACAAAAGCTGGACGAGCTCAAATCAGAAATGCGAGGAGGAATCCCCCTCTGTAAAATCAAGGCAACTGAAGGAGAGCTTAGGACCATTCAAAGAGAAGCCGCCCGCCAAGCCTGCGAAGCATTACAATGCTTCCACAACATCCACTCAACAAAGGCAAAGGAATATCAAAGAAGGAGTGGGGGCAAGGACAGTTGGTACAAAGACTAGCTACCAACTATCCTCCAGCACTAGCAACAACTGGAAAGAGCTCTTGCACTAACCAAAGATTCCGCCCAGAGGATAAATAACTTCAGTCTTTAGAAACTCGGGGAGTCGTGCATAATTGGAGTCTAGTGTCGGCGCCACTGTTTTGCGCCACTAGTTTTTACTTTACCATCCTTTTGCACTGAGCCCCGGAGAGCCGTGCATAATTGGAGTCTAACGTCGGCGCCACTATTTTGCGTCACTAGTTTTTACTTTACCATCCTTTTGCATTGAGCCCCGGGGAGCCGTGCATAATTGGAGTCTAGCGTCGGCGCCCCTGTTTTAGTAAAGGCAAAATAGAAAACTTTGACAAAGGGAGTCGATGGGGGCCAATGATCACCCGACCCTCTGCCTTAGTTTCTCTATATAAGCCTTAGTTCAGCTCATTGCAGGACAGTCAGAAAAAAATCTGAAGTTCTACTTTGAGTTCCAAGTCATAAATCAGAGTCTGTAAGTTTCTTTCTAGTTCTTCATACCTATCTCTGTTTTTATTTCTTGAAGATTCAGTGAAAGCTTAGTGACTACTTTAACTAAGTGATACCAACAGTCATTGCACACCCAAAACAACTCTGTTCAATGAACTGTTCATCATTTGTGTTTACATGTACAACTGCATGTTAGTATGTTTTGGCTTAGTTTTATGTATGTTTGCTTGTAAAAATATAAGTTCGAACAAGTTGCAGTGATACAGTGCGACCGCTTATCGAATAGAGCAAAACATTCGAAAACAGCTCCATTTTCGCGTGCCATGGGTTGTTTTCTGTAACTTGCTACTACACACCAAACATTAGCCATCCCAACACCCTGGAACCACTTTGGTGGCACCATGGGGGATGGGGCTTTGGTATAGTGTCAGGCGTTGAACAATCTTTCGCAAGTTCGCACATTACCTTGACGGCAACTTGTTGTCACGCTTGTTACTCAATGAGCAGCTGTTTGTGGACTTGTAGCTGTTTGTTTAACCTTCTAAAGTCCTTATTTTCCTCCTCTCCCTCTTCTCTCTTATGCATGCAAGGTGCTCACTGAATTGCTTGTAAAGCTTCCCCTTTTCGCGAGACATCGGGACTTGTCCATTGCTCGTTCTTTGAACTAATCAACTTTCTCTTTTAAGGGTCCTTCGGGACCTGCGAGAGGTTGTAAGTGGACTGATCTTTACGGACGCATATGGCAAGGGCGAGGTGCGACTTAGGCAATGCAAGCTAAGTTCGTGTCTTTGCCACAAGGGTGCCTCACAACTTAGGCAATTCTAGCTAAGTCCATGACATTGTGGTATTAAAGTGGGCAAGCAATTCAAATAAACAGCGAAGGAACTTCGCATTTTCACCATGGCAAAGCATCGTGACGAATTAAGCAAGACGGGGCAAGCCGGACCCTTGCCCCAAGCAGCCGCAGGTGGGATGCATATTCATACTCGCTCTCATGCTGTTAGAGCTACTTAGGAGGAGCATGACAATGAACATGATGAGCAAGAAGTTGGCTACTCTCCGTGAGCGGAGGAGGCATAATCTAGAGCGCCAACCGGGAAGAAGAGTGTAACATCTCCCATTTTTGAAAATTTAGTAAATGCTTGTTTGTAAATATAAGGATAATTTAATAATTTTTAATATTAGATGATATTATATTAGAAGTTTGATAAGATTTATGAAAGATTAGTTAAAGAAAAAAAAATGATAATGATGGACATGTGTCACTAGCTAACCTAAGGTTGGTGCCACCTATGTTTGCTCTAAGGATGATACCTAGGTTTCTTTCATGCATACTTGCCACCTTGTAAGCCTTATATTAGCTAAACCTAATGCAATTAAAGAAGAAACTAAGGAAATCTTAACTAAAGAAGGAGTACTTAACTGCAGCCAATGTGAGTTTGAGAAGAGAAGGGAAGAACAAGAAGAAGAAGAAGAAGAAGAAGAAGAAGAAGAAGAAGAAGAAGAAGAAGTGTTGCTTGAGATTTTGTATCAATTTCTCCACATTTGTGACTCAAACTTTTCTAAGACAAGTGTTCTAACCCCATCCCATAGTATTCCTAATCTCTATTTTTATTTTAATTCTTCATAATTCGAAATATTTCAGCTTAGTACCAAACCTTTCTTTTGTTTTGATACAAAGCTATGAATCTATAATTTTTCGGTAATATGACCTCTATGCACTATTTCAGACTTATCTTTTAGCACTAAACTCTGATTTAGGCAAAGCCTAATCCATTTGAAATTAGACTCAAATATCTTTATTTTTATACTAAGATTGAATGATTTGGAGTTTAAATGCCTACTAAGAATTCTATTTCATTTCACCCTACATATTCTATAAAATAGGGACTATAATTTCTGACCTCTCGTTGCTTAAATGCTTATAACTTTCTGCTTGGAACTCAGATTCATACAAAGTATAATTTATTTAAAACTAGACTCAAAGTGCTTTATGTGATTATCTGATTTGAAAATTTTGGAATGCAATGCAAACTGAAAACATCTATTTGCTTCGACCCTGTGGATTCAGTAAAATATAGCTAATGTTTTCAAACATTTCACTACGAAATTATTTGTAACTCCTTGTTGCAAAACCCAATTCATAAAAAAATTAATTTACCTAAAACTACATTGACACACTTTTGAATGACACCTCTTTTGTATAAATTGGACTATAATTGGTGATTCAAACAATTCATGAAATGTGCCTCTCAAATTCTATCAGAATCGAGCTTTGATCGATTTCGCCTATTCTTGTTTCATCTCTTTAGAAATTGATTCAGCTAAAATCCTTACTTCAGTTGAGCTTTATATTATTATTTTAAATTTTTGTATACATATATTTGAATATCTGAATCTGTTATGTAAACTTCATGCTTATATCGTAATGTTTCATGTAGGCACATGCATTTCGTTGTTCCGCATGTGTTTCTGATATGTCCCAATTTATTATTAATAATATCCTTTTATACTATGATATTTGTGGGATGATTTAGACCTTTGCTAGAAATATTAAAGGGATTATCTAGACCTTTGCCAGAAATGATAAAGGATATGTGCTTAGAGCCCGCGATGCTCAATATTATGTTTGGTAGTCATTCAGAAATGGATAAACCATATTATATTTGGGATCCCACATCACTTTCTATCTGCTTGATATGATATCTAGATCTTTGGTTATGTACTTCTATATATGCTTTGGATAAGAATGAAATGTGTGCAATGTCAAATGCGATGTTTGAGCTTCTGTTTCGTATTTGTTCTTTGATATTCTCCATAATGCTTCACATGCCATTAATATGTTCTGAATCATTTCATCCGCTATTGATATGTTCTGAAATGTCTTATCTGCCATTAATATGTTCTGAAATATTTTATTTGTTATTGATATACATCGAAACATTTCATACATCCTTGATATGCTCTGAAATGCTTCATATGCTATTGATATTCTCTAAAATGCTTCATATGCCATTGATATGTTTCAAATCATTTCATCCGCTACTGATATGTTCTAAAATGTTTTATTACTTCAATGATTTACTCCAATTAGCCCTTACTCCATTGTTATGAACAAAACATGCTTCGAATGAAATGACATTGTAATTCTGTATTTGTCGAGTGGCTATCTTTGAACTCTTGTATCTCTGCCTTATATTTTGAAACCTTATTTGTTCGAAACTGTCCTCTTTACCATGGATATGTTAGTCACTTGTTGAGCCATATATGCTCACTCCATTGCTATATAATTTTTTTAGGATAGCTTATTGCTCGTTAGAATGTTTCAATTAGCTTGAGGTAGTGGAAAGCTAGAAAATTTTATGGCAAATCTTTCAAACTTGATAGGCTGATATTGTATAAGTTCCTTTTGTGTATAATGAAATATTAATGATAACTCTAGATTGATGTATCTTGTAAATATTTGAAAAGTACCTCTCATATTGGGATTTTGGGAATGTTAAGTTTAAATTGTGTAATGATATAAACATGTGGTATATGTTGGGTTTATGATTATATAGATTTGATGGATTTATGATGTGGTTATGGTTTAGTTGAGTTGGCTTTGGATTTTGTGACTCATTACGTGATATAATGGTATGATTATAAACTGCACGGGTCTTATGGATTATGGAATATATGAAAATAACTTAAATATTTTCTTAGTGTCCTCAAATGTGTGATCGGATCCTGGAATAGATTATTGTTGAATTATAATATAATAAATTCGGGGGGCATGAGATAGAGATGGTATCAAAGCATGGTTTGAGGATCACTAAGATATTTAATATGTTTGATATGCATAATATATTGAGGTCTAGTAAACTATAGTGATCAGTGAAAATTTTCTTTGATGTCTTTTAGGAATCTAGGATGACGAGGACATTTGGTCCTCCTACTTCATATGTTTTTGATAACTAATAGGGATGAAAGGGTTGAATAGAAATATTAAATCAAAGTGGCGTAGCGAAAGCGTGGTGAACCTAATTCATTGGTAGAATAGTAGCAAAATATTGGGCGATGTGAGTGAAGAAGATATTTGATGTATGAAATTGTTCTAACGATCAAAAAATTTCTTTTGCCACCTTTGTATTAGAAGTAGAGGCTGAGCACTGGTGAAAAATAATAAAAATACGATTGAAAATGAATCAGAAAGTAATAACAAGAGGGTCAAGACATCTAGATTTTGAAATGGAAGTCACCACAGAAGACTCAATGATATTGATGGCCTCAATCTAGGTGCTAAATTTTGATCTTATCTTTTTGTCGAGAGAGGTATGATAAATTTAGAGGACTAAAATTTTCTTTTGAGGAGGGGAGAGTGTAACATCCCCCATTTTTGAAAATTTAGTAAATGCTTATTTGTAAATATGAAGATTATTTAATAATTTTTTATATTAAATGATATTATATTAGAAGTTTATGGGTAGAGACCTAAATATGAATATTAGAAATTTGATATGATTTGTGAAAGATTCAGATTTAAGTTAAAGAAAAAAAAAATAAAAATGATGGACATGTGTCACTTGCTAACCTAATATTGGTGCCACTTATGTTTGCTCTAAAGATAACACCTAAGTTTCTTTCATGCATGCTTGTCACCTTGCAAGCTTTGTATTAGCTAAACCTAATGCAATTTAAAAAGAAACTAAAGGAAATTTTAACTAAAGGAGGAGAACTTAACTACAACCAGCGTGAGTTCGAGAAGAGAAGGGAAGAAGAAGAAGTGTTTCTTGAGTTTTGCATCAATTTCCCTACATTTGGGATTCAAACTTTTCTATGGCAAGTGTTCTAATCCCATCCCATAGTAATCCTAATCTCTGTTTTAATTTTTCATAATTCGAAAGATTTCAGCTTAGAACCAAACCTTTCTTTCGTTTTGATACAAAGCCATGAATCTGTAATTTTTCAGTAATCTGACCTCTATGTACTATGTTAGACCAATCTTTTAGCACTAAATTCTGATTTAGACAAATGCCTACTAAGACTTATGTTTCAATTAACCCTACAGATTCTGCAAAACAGGGATTATAATTTCTAACCTCTTGTTGCTTAACTACTTATAACTTTCTGCTTAAAACTCATATTCAAGCAAAGTATGATTTATTAGAAACTAGACTTCAAATTATTTCTATGGTTATCTTATTTGAAATTTTTGGAGTACAATGCAAACTGAAAACGTCTGTTTGCTTCAATTGTGGATTTTATAAAACAGAGTTGATGTTTTTAGACCTTTCACTACGAAATTATTTCTAACTCCCTATTGTAAACTCCAATTCATGCAAAACTTAATTTATCTAAAACTAGACTGACACATCTTTCGAATGACACCTATTTTGTATAAATTGGAGTATAATTGGTTATCCAAACAATTCATGAAATGTGCCTCTCAAATTCTATCAAAATCGAGCTTTGATCGATTTCGCCTATTCTTGTTTCGTCTCTTTGGAAATTGATACAGCTAAAATCCTTGCTTTAGTTGAGCTTTACATTGCTTTGAATTTCTGTATACTCTTGTCCTATAGGTATTTGAATACCTAAATCCATTATGTAAACTTCATGCATATATCGTAATGTTTTGTGTAGGCAGATGCAATCTATTGTTCGACATGTGTTTCTGATATGTCCTAATTTATTATTTACAATACCCTTTTATACTTTGGTATTTGTGGGATTATTTGGAACTTTGCAAGAAATAGTAAAGGGATTATCTGGACCTTTTCTAGAAATGGTAAAGGGTGTGTGCTTAGAGCCCGTGATGCTTCAGATTACGTTTGGTGGTCATTTAGAAATGGATGGACCATATTATGTCTGGGATCCCACATCACCTTCTATCTGCTTGATATGATATCTAGGGCTTTGGTTATGTGCTTCTATATATGCTTTGGATAAGAATGAAATGTGTGCAACATCAAATGCGACATTTGAGCTTCTATTTCATTTTTTTTTTTTGATATGGTTCGAAATGCTTCACATGCCATTGATATGTTCTGAAGCATTTCGTCCACTATTGATATGTTCTGAAATATTTCATCCACCATTAATATGTTCCAAAATATTTCATTTGTTATTGATATGCTACGAAATATTTCATACATCCTTGATATGCTCCGAAATGCTTCATAGGCCATTAATATGCTCTGAAATGCTTCATATACCATTGATATATTCCAAAGTATTTCATCCACTATTGATATATTCTGAAATATTTCATTACCTCAATGATTTGCTCCAATTAGCCCTTACTCCATTGTTATCAACAAAACATGCTTCGAATGAAATGACATTGTAACTCTGCATTTGTCAAGTGGCTATCTTTGAACTCTTGTTGTAACATCCCCCATTTAAAAAAAAAAAATTAGTAAATGCTTGTTTGTAAATATGAGGATTATTTAATAATTTTTTTATTAAATAATATTATATTAAAGTTTATGGCTAAGGACCTAAGAGTAAATATTAAAATTTTGATATGATTTATAGAATATTCAGAATTCAGTAAATAAAAATAAAATAAAATAAAATGGAGGACATGTGTCATTAACAAGGATGAGCCACTTGCATTTATTCTAAAGTTGACACCTAAACCCCTATGCATGCTTGCCACCTCACTATTTTAGCATGAACCAAACTTAAGTAATTTAAGGCACCATTAAAAAGAAACTTTACAGCCAATGTTAGTTTGAGGAGAAGAAGAAGAGAAGAAGAAGAAGAAGGAGAAGAAGAAGAAGAGGAAACTTTGTTTGAGGTTTTGCATCAACTCCCTATATTTGGGAATCAAACTCATCTAAGGCAAGTGTTCTAACCTCTTTCTACAGAATTCCTAATCTCTGTTTTCCTTTTAATTCTTCATTATTCAAAAGATTTCAGCTTAGTACCAAACCTTTCTTTCCTTTTGATACAAAGCCATGAATATGAAATTTTTTGATAATCTGACTTCTATACATTGTTTTGGATCTAACTTTTAGCACTAAACTCTAATTTAGACAAAACCTAATCCATTTGAAAGTAGACTCAAATATCTTTATTTTGACACTGAGATTGAATGATTTAGAGTTTAAATACCTACTAAGACTTCTATTTCAATTAACCCTACAGATTCTGCAAAATAGGGACTGAAATTTCGAACCTTCTGTTACTAAATTGCTCATAACTCTCTAGAGAAAATTCTAAATTATACAAAGCTTATTTTTTTGGAAACTGAATTTACTTATCTTTCTTTTGACATATAATTTGGAAATTTTGAAGTATTTTTTCCTTCTAAACATCTGTTTAAATTGATTCTATCAATTCTACAAAACAGAGATGATCAATTCTGACCTTCTGTTACTAAATTGCTCATAACGCTCTAGTGAAAATTCTGAATTATGCAAAACTTAGTTCTTTAGAAACTATATTCGCTTATCTTTCTTTTGACACCTAGTTGAAAATTTTGAAATATGTTTCCCTTCTGAAGCATCTGTTTAAATTGATTCTATCAATTCTATAAAACAGAGATGATCAATTATGACCTTCTGTTACTAAATTGTTCATAACGCTCTAGTGAAAATTCTGAATTATACAAAACTTAGTTCTTTGGAAACTAGATTCGCATATCTTTCTTTTGAAACCTGGTTAGAAATTTTGAAGTATGTTTTCCTTCTAAAACATCTATTTAAATTGATTCTATCAATTCTGCAAAATAGAGATGATCAATTCTGACCTTCTGTTACTAAATTGCTCATAACGCTCTAGTGAAAATTCTGAATTATGCAAAACTTAGTTCTTTAGAAGCTAGATTCGCATATCTTTCTTTTAACACATAGTTGGAAATTTTGATGTATGTTTGCCTTCTAAAACATCTGTTTAAATTGATTCTATCAAGTCTGCAAAACAGGGATGATCAATTCTGACCTTCCTTTACTCTATTTATTGTACCTTCCTGTTAAGAACTCAAAAAATTATAAATTTGAGTTCATCTGAAAAAGATTGATACAGCTTTCCAATGACACCTATTTTTAGTTATTTGGAGCATGCTTGGTTGCTCAAACAATTCAGAAAATGTACCATTCAAATTCTATCATAATTGAAAACTTTGTTGGGTTTTGCCTATTCAATTTTCATCCTATTGGAAATATGATTTCTACTAAATTTTTCTTCAATTGAGCTTTATATTAGTCCTTTGAAGTTTTTGTATTGTTCATCTAGAAATTATTGTATAACTGAAATTTATTATGTAATGCTTTGTTTGCATTTCCTTGTTTGATAAAGGCACATGCATATCTTCGTTGTTCCGCATTTGCTTCTGATATGTGTCAATGTTATTGTTCATACTACCCTTTTGTACTCTGGTGTCTTGTGGGATATTATGAACCTTTGCCAGAAATGGTAAAGGGAGTTATGCTTAGAGCCCGCGATTACTCTGCCGGCCCCATTGACTTCACTCAGATGTGGGTGGATGCAGCTCCCAAACGTGGGAGACTTATGCTTGGTGGTCATCTAGAAATGGATGAATCACATTATGTATGTGGTCCCACAACACCCTCTATGTTTTTTATATGATATCCAAATCTTTGCTTATGAGTTTATATTTATGCTTTGGATAAAAAAAAAATGGAATACATGCTACATCAAAAATGACATACAAGCTTGTGTTTATTATTCGGTTCACTTGTTATACTTTGAAGTATTTCGTATGTAATTGTTATGCTCCCAAAGACTCTTACACCTTTGATATGCTCCTAAATGCTTCATGTGCCATTTGATACATACCTAAATGTTTCTTTTGCCAATGAAATGCTCCAATTTCCTTTCTCCTATTATTATGTCTAATGCCTATTTTCGAATGAGGTAACCCTTTGTGATTTTTTTATATCTAATGAGATGATTCCAAATAAATACTTGTATTTCTACTTTTGTTATCTTGATACTAAGCCTGCTTGAACTTTTCCTATCGCCATGGATACGTTAGTCGCTGGCTGAGCTCTTTATGCTCACCCCGTTGCTATATAAATTTGTCACGCACTGAAAAACTAGAATTGGGTTGAAGCAGTGAAAAGCTAGAAGATTTTTGGGCTAATCTTTGTTGGATGATAGTTTTTTTAGTTGTATAGTATACTTTACTGCTGATGTAATGTTAAGGATATGTTGATACTTATGTGTTGTAAAAGTTTAAAGGACCGCTCATGTTTATGGAATGATACATTTAAGTTGTATAAGGATAACAACTCATGGTAAATAATTATCTTTTTGTGATTGTATATATTTCTACGATTATGGATTTGTGTTGTGGTTGATATTTAGTTGAGTTGCCTTTAGATTTTGTGAATCTCTGAGTGAAGTGGATTATGATTTATGTAACGTACAGGTTTATGAATTGTGAATATCGATTTTGAATGATTCTTAATATCCTCAAATTGTTAGATTGGATCATGGATTGAATTGATGATGAATTATCATATTATTGATTTTAGATAGGGTCACACCTCCTGAATATGATAATTCGGGAGGCGTGACAGAGTTGGTATCAGAGTCGTGATTTGAGGATTTCTAAGAATTTTGATATGCTAGATGTGTAATAAATTTTGAGTTTTAGTGATTTCTATTTAGAGACTAATCAAAAGTTTTTTTTTGCTATTTTTAGGAAGCAAGGATGACGAGGTCTTCTGTTTCTCTTGTTGCATCTACTTCTGATTAATTGAGTGGAATTATAAAAACTCTAGAGGCTATGACACAAGTAATGCAACAACAAGTCCGACAAGGAAGAAATGATGAAACGGGGAATTCAAACCAGACTGGGTTGGGAATTAAACAGTTTAAGAAGCTTAGTCCTCCTAGTTTTAGTGGTGAGCCTAATCCAATGGTAGCAGAATAATGGATGATGCGGATAGAGAAAATATTTTATGTTTTAAATTGCCCAGATGATAAGAAGGTTTCTCTTGCTACCTTCATGCTAGAAGGAGAGACTGAGCACTGGTGGCGAACCATGAAGAGGATTTTTGAAGCTCGATAGGAGCCAATCACTTGGAAGGTATTTATAGAAAAGTTCAATGATAAATATTTTCCAAATTGTATTAGAGAGCAGAAAGAATTGGAGTTCCTGAATCTCATCCAGGGAAATTTGACAGTAGCCAAATATGAGTCTAAATTCACTAAGCTCTCTAGATTTGCCACGCATGTGATTGATGATGAATATAGGAAAGCAAGAAGATTTGAAAGAGGACTAAGGCCAGTAATAAAAAGCCAGATATTAGCTTTAAAACTCCAAGTATACACTGATGTAGTAGAAAGAGCTTTCATACTTGAAAAAGACTTGGAGGAGATCCAAGAAATCAGGGACAAAAATAGCAAGGATAAGTTTGTTGGTAAAAGTAAGAGAGGAAATGAAGCAGAAAGAAGTAACAAGAAGGTAAAGGTACCTAGATTTGAGAAAGGAACTCCATCGTAAAGAACTCTATCATGTACAAAATGTGGACGTAATCATGAAACAAGTGAGTGTTTTCGGGTGACTGGAGCCTGTTTTGCCTGTGGAAGTTAGATCATAAAGTCAGAGACTGCCCACTAAACAAGAAGAAAGAGCCACTACTCCCTAAGCCGACAGCCCATGCTAGAGTATATGCTATCACAGAACAAGATTCCAGAGCCTCTAAATCAGTGGTTGAAGGTATTCTACATGTTTCAAATAGAAATGCAAAAGTTTTGTTTGATCCTGGCTCCAACTTGTCTTTTGTTTCACAATATTTTGCTTGTCACTTGGGCATTCAACCTAAACCATTGGATTATTTGCTACACATAACTACTGCTGTTGGGGATTCCTTGACTACAAATCTGGTTTATCCATCTTGTTTGATTTCTATTGGAGAACATGAACTCCTTGCCGATTTGATACTCCTAGAAATCCAAGGTTTTGATATTATACTTGGCATGGATTAGCTATCTTCCTATCATGCTAGTATTGATTGCTATACAAAAATAATTACTTTCTGCATACCAGATCAGCCTATATTTTACTTTGAGGGTATTAGGCATGATTTGCCTCCTTGCTTGATATCAACACTTCAAGCTTATCGTCTTATGCAGAAGGGTTATTTTTGTTATATTGTGTATGTAAAGGAGCATTCAAAACAAGAAACTCACCTAAATGAAATTACAGTGGTCAAAGAGTTCCCTGATGTATTTCCATATGAATTTCCTGGTTTACCTCCATATAGAGAGGGAGAATTTGCTATTGATTTGGTCCCCGAGACAGCCCCAATATCCAAGCCTCCCTACAGAATGGCACCACTCGAGCTCGAGGAATTGAAGAAGCAAATACAAGAGTTGTTAGATAAGGGTTTCATTCGACCCAGCATCTCACCATGGGGTGCTCCAGTGCTATTAGTTAAGAAGAAGGATGGGACGTTGAGGCTTTGTATTGAATATAGACAGTTGAATCAAGTGACTATAAAAAAACAAGTATCCCCTACCCAGGATTGATGACTTGTTTGATCAATTGCAGGGTGCACAAGTATTCTCCAAGATTGATCTAAGATCAGGTTACTATCAGTTGAAGGTCAAGAAGGAGGATATTCCAAAAACAGCCTTTAGGACTCGATATGGTCACTACGAATTTTTAGTAATACCTTTTGGCTTGACTAATGCTCTTGCAGCTTTTATAGAATTGATGAATAGAATATTTCAGCCACTCTTAGATGATTGTGTAATTGTATTCATTGATGACATATTAGTATATTCAATGAGTAATCAAGAGCATAGTAAAAACTTGAGAGATGTATTATCTATACTAAGAGAAAAGAAGTTGTATGCAAAGTTCAGCTAATGTGAATTTTGGTTGAAGGAAATTGCTTTCTTAGGCCACGTGATTTCAGGAAGGGGCATTTCTGTTGATCCAAAGAAGGTGGAAGCAGTAGTTAATTGGGAAGTGCCAACAAATGTAATAGAAATTAGAAGTTTCTTGGGCATGACAGGTTATTATAGGAGATTTATGGAGGGATTTTCTCAAATTGCTCATCCCCTTACCAAACTGACTCAAAAGATTGCGAAATTTGAATGGAGTGGTGATTGTGAGCAAAGTTTCCAAGAATTAAAAAGAAGATTAACTAGTGCCCCTATTCTCACTATTCCGAGTGGTAATGAAGGATTTGTAGTTTATACTGATGCTTCAAGAAAGGGCCTTGGATGTGTTTTAATGCAAGAAGGGAAAGTAATTACTTATGCTTCAAGGCAGCTAAAGAATTATGAATTGAATTATCCGACTCATGATTTGGAATTGGCAGCAATCATCTTTGCTCTAAAGATTTAGAGACATTACTTGTATGGGCGGACATTTGATATCTTTACTGATCACAAGAGTTTAAAGTACATTTTTACACAGAAGGAGTTAAATATGAGGCAGCGAAGATGGATAGAACTTCTAAAGGATTATGATTGTACCATCCATTATCAACCAGGTAAAGCAAATGTTGTAGCTGATATGCTTAGTAGAAAATCTACAAGTTTTATGGCTAATCTAGTTGTGAAGCAATGGAAGCTATTAGAAAGAAATTATGATTCGAATGTAATAAGGAAAGGGCAAGACTCAATAATGTTGATGGCCTCTATCCAAGTACAAACTGATCTCATTTAACAAATTAAAGAAGGACAACTATAAGATCCACATTTAATATACTTGAGGAATGAAGTTGAAAAGGGATTGAAGTTGAATTTTCAAATTTCAGATGATGGCCTATTGAGATTTGGGGATAGAATGTGTATTTCAAATGACTCAGATATCAAGATCCAAATCTTGAACGAAGGTCACAATTCAAAGTACACTATGCATCTTGGTAGCACAAAAATGTACAGAGATCTCCAAAGTCATTATTGGTGGAAAGGCATGAAGAAGGAGATTGCAATATATGTTTCAAGGTGTTTGACTTATCAGCAAATCAAAGCAGAACACCAGAGACCTGGAGGTTTGTTACAGCCCTTAGATATTTCTGAATGAAAATAGGAATGCATTACTATGGACTTTGTTTCAGGATTACCCAGAACCTCTAGAAAGCACGATGCTATTTGGGTCATTGTTGATAGGTTAACCAAATCTGTACATTTCTTTCCAATCAATATGACTTATTCTCTTGATAAGCTTGCAGATTTGTATGTTGATGAAATAGTAAGACTTCATGGTGTCTCGAAGGAGATTATCTCGGATAGAGATTCTAGATTTTTTTCTAGATTGTGGAGGAGATTACAAGATTCTATGGGCACCAAAGTAAAGTTTAGCACTGCTTATCACCCTCAGACCGATGGTCAATCTGAAAGAACAATTCAAGTACTTGAGGATTTGCTTAAAGCCTATGTTATGGATTGAAGAGGTGAATGGGATAAAGATATTTCTCTTATTGAGTTCACTTACAATAATAGTTACCATTCGAGCATTCAGATGGCTCCTTATGAAGCATTATATGGGCGAAAATGCAAAACACCTATATATTGGGAGGAAGTTGGTGATAGAAAGTTGTTAGCACCAGATAAAGTACAAGAGACTACTGAAAAGATTCAGGTTATCATAAAAAGGCTAAAGGCTGCTCAGAGTCGGCAAAAGAGCTATGCTGACAACAGAAGACGAGATATCGAGTTCCAAGTAGTAGATTTTGTATTCCTAAAGGTCTCCCCTTCCAAAGGCATTGTAAGATTTGGAAAGAAAGGAAAGTTAAACCCAAAGTTCATTGGACCTTTTGAGATCCTTGAAAGAATTGGCTCTGTCGCATACAAGATTGCCTTACCACCATCGATGTGTCATATTCATAATATATTTCATATGTCAATGCTCAGAAAGTATATACCTAATCCCTCTCATGTCATTGAGTATGAGCCGATTGTGATTAAGAAAGACTTATTTTACAAGGAAGAGCCCATTCGGATTATTGATAAAAAAGAGAAGATCTTAAGAAATAAAATCATTACTCTGGTTAAAGTAATTTGGAAGCATCATTCTACAAATGAAACGACCTGGGAGCTAGAGGAAAAAATAAAGAAAGCTTATCCTCATCTTTTCGCCGAAAGAGGTATGACAAATTTAGAGGACTAAATTTTCTTTTAAGGAGGGGAGAGTGTAACATCCCCCATTTAAAAAAAAAATTATTAGTAAATGCTTGTTTGTAAATATGAGGATTATTTAATAAGTTTTTTATTAAATAATATTACATTAAAGTTTATGGCTAAGGACCTAAGAGTAAATATTAAAATTTTGATATGATTTATAGAATATTCAGAATTGAGTAAATACAAATAAAATAAAATAAAATGGAGGACATGTGTCATTAACAAGGATGAGCCACTTGCATTTATTCTAAAGTTGAGACCTAAACCCCCATGCATGCTTGCCACCTCACTATTTTAGCATGAGCCAAACCTAAGTAATTTAAGGCACCATTAAAAAGAAACTTTGCAGCCAATGTTAGTTTGAGGAGAAGAAGAAGAGAAGAAAAAGAAGAAGAAGAAGAAGAAGAAGGAGAAGAAGAAGAAGAGGAAACTTTGTTTGAGGTTTTGCATCAACTCCCTATATTTGGGAATCAAACTCATCAAAGGCAAGTGTTCTAACCTCTTCCTATAGAATTCCTAATCTCTGTTTTCCTTTTAATTCTTCATAATTCAAAAGATTTTAGCTTAGTACCAAACCTTTCTTTCCTTTTGATACAAAGCCATGAATCTGAAATTTTTTGGTAATCTGACTTCTATATATTATTTTGGATCTAACTTTTAGCACTAAACTCTGATTTAGGCAAAGCCTAGTCCATTTGAAAATAGACTCAAATATCTTTATTTTGACACTGAGATTGAATAATTTAAAGTTTAAATGACTACTAAGACTTCTATTTTAATTAACCCTACAGATTTTATAAAATAAGGACTGAAATTTCTGACCTTTTGTTACTAAATTGCTCATAACTCGCTAGAGAAAATTCTAAATTATACAAAGCTTGTTTTTTTGGATACTGAATTTACTTATATTTCTTTTGACACATAATTTAGAAATTTTGAAGTATTTTTGCCTTCTAAAACATCTATTTAAATTGATTCTATCAATTCTGCAAAACAGAGATGATCAATTCTGACCTTCTGTTACTAAATTGCTCATAACGCTCTAGTGAAAATTCTGAATTATGCAAAACTTAGTTCTTTGGAAACTATATTCGCTTATCTTTCTTTTGACACCTAGTTGAAAATTTTGAAGTATGTTTCCCTTCTGAAACATCTATTTAAATTGATTCTATCAATTCTATAAAGCAGAGATGATCAATTATGACCTTCTATTACTAAATTGTTCATAACACTCTAGTGAAAATTCTGAATTATACAAAACTTAGTTCTTTGGAAACTAGATTCGCATATCTTTCTTTTGAAACCTAGTTAGAAATTTTTAAGTATGTTTTCCTTCTGAAACATCTGTTTAAATTGATTCTATCAATTCTGCAAAATAGAGATGATAAATTTTGACCATCTGTTACTAAATTGCTCATAACGCTCTAGTTAAAATTTGAATTATGCAAAACTTAGTTCTTTAGAAGCTAGATTCGCATATCTTTCTTTTGAGATATAGTTGGAAATTTTGATGTATGTTTGCCTTCTAAAACATCTGTTTAAATTGATTCTATCAAGTCTGCAAAATAGGGATGATCAATTCTGACCTTCCTTTACTCTATTTATTGTACCTTCCTGTTAAGAACTCAAAAAATTATAAATCTGAGTTCATCTGAATATAGATTGATACAGCTTTCCATTGACACCTATTTTTAGTAATTTGGAGCATGCTTGGTTGCTCAAACAATTCAGAAAATGTACCATTCAAATTCTGTCATAATTAAAAACTTTGTTGGGTTTTGCCTATTCAATTTTCACCCTATTGGAAATATGATTTCTGCTAAATTTTTCTTCAATTGAGCTTTATATTAGCCCTTTGAAGTTTTTGTATTGTTCATCCTAAAATTATTATATAACTGAAATTTATTATGTAATGCTTTGTTTGCATTTCCTTGTTTGATAAAGGCGCATGCATATCTTCGTTGTTCCGCATTTGCTTCTGATATGTGTCAATGTTATTGTTCATACTACCCTTTTGTACTCTGGTGTCTTGCGGGATATTATGAACCTTTGCCAGAAATGATAAAGGGAGTAATGCTTAGAGCCCGCGATTGCTCTGCCGGCCCCATTGACTTCACTCAGACGTGGGTGGATGCAGCTCCCAAACGTGGGAGACTTATGCTTGGTGGTCATCCAGAAATGGATGAATCACATTATGTATGTGGTCCCACAATGCCCTCTATGTTTTTGATATGATATCCAAAGCTTTGCTTATGAGTTTATATTTATGCTTTGGATAAAAAAAAAATGCAATGCATGCTACATCAAAAATGATATACAAGCTTGTGTTTATTATTCGGTTTACTTGTTATACTTTGAAGTATTTCGTATGTCATTGTTGTCACGTCCCTCAAAATATCGACAATATTAAAATTTTCATCACAACTAATCCAGGATCCAAACACACAATTGAGGTCACTAAGAAAACATTCAGATCAAAATTTCACCTCTATTGTCTACAAATTTATAACCCTGTGCAGTTCATAATCATACCACACATCACTCGATAATTCATACAATCTGAACTCAAACAATCAAAATAATAACCACAACATAAATTAACAAGAGGGAAAGTCTATGCAGTCACCAAACCAACGATTACCATAAATTCATATCATTACATGAATTTAACTTAACATTCCAAAATCCTAAACATGAGGGATCCTTTAACTTACACAAAATCCACAGGTTTAGATTCATCGTCAACATTTCATTAGATACAGAGCGACTTATACAACAAATACATATATGCTAATAAAGATCTGCCCAAAACCTTCTAACTTTCCACTACCTCAGCCCAATCTTTACATTTAAGCAAGCGATACGCTATCCTGAAAAATTTATCAACAAACGGGGTGAGCATATAGAGCTCAGCAAGTGACTAACATATCCATATCAAAATAGGGCAATTTTCAAAGAGATAAAGTTTCAGAATGCAAGGCAGAATATACGAATTCATAGACGTAATATCATTAGGTGCAGAATCACAATTGTCATTTCAATCATACATAATTGGTTCATAACAGATGGGGCATAGAGTAATTGGAGCATATCAATAGTGTACGAGATGTTCCGAAGCATATCAATTGCAAATAGGACATTTCAGAACATATCAGTTCATAGCAAATGAGGCATAGAGTAATTGGAGCATAGCAGCAACGAATGAAACGTTTTGGAGCATATCAATAACAAATGAAACATATCGGAGCTTATCAATGGCATATGAAATGTTCTGGAGCATATCAATGGCGTATGGAACATTTCGAAGCATATCAATAACAAATACCGTACAGAAGCTCAGACGTCGTCTTTGACGTTGTAATCATATCATTCTTATCCAAAGCATGTACAGAAACACATAACCAAAACTCTGGATATCATATCAAACATACAGAAGGTGTAGTGGGATCTCTAACAGAACGTGATTCATCCATTTCTGAATGACCACCAGACAGAAGTCTCCCACGTCTGGGAGCACCATCCACCCACGTCTAGGTTAAGTCAGAGGGGCCGGCAGAGCATCGCGGGCTCTAAACACATACCCTTTATCATTTCTGGCAAAGGTCCAAACAATCCCACAAACACCAGAGTACAAGAGGGCAGTTATAACAATAATTAGCATATATCGGAAGCACACGCGGAACAACAAAACGTACATGTGCCTTATCGAGACAATACGATGCAAGGAACAAATCTCTCACAAATGTATTCAGATTTGGAATGAAATGAAAGCAAGGGTTTACAGGGATTCCAAGCAATCATATTAGCTCAATTCAAATAAGAAGGTTAGATGAATTCAATATCCAAAGGAATGGAACAGAATACGCGAAATCGACCAAAGCTCGAATTCTGACAGAATTCAAGAGGCACATAGAACAAATACTTCAGAATATCCATTATGCTCCAATACCCATAAGAAAACTACTGTAGAAAAGTATATCAATCTGTTTTCCGATGAAATAAGTTTCATACGAATCAAGGTTTCCAACAAGGAGTTACCATGGATTTAGTGGCCAACAGTCAAAGACTAAATCACTGTTTTTACAGAATCTATAGGGCGGAATCAACGGATAGCAGGATAGGCCTTTGAATTCACTGTGGCAAACCTGGAGAGCTCAGTGAATTTAGATTCATACTTTGTAACCGTCATACTTCCCTGGATAAGATTCAAGAACTCCAATTCTTGGATAAGATTCATATTTGTAACCGTCATACTGCCACAGAGTAATTGGAGCATAGCAGCAACGAATGAAACGTTTTGGAGCATATCAATAACAAATGAAACATATCGGAGCTTATCAATGGCATATGAAATGTTCCGGAGCATATCAATGGCGTATGGAACATTTCGAAGCATATCAATAACAAATACCGTACAGAAGCTCAGACGTCGTCTTTGACGTTGCAATCATATCATTCTTATCCAAAGCATGTACAGAAACACATAACCAAAACTCTGGATATCATATCAAACATACAGAAGGTGTAGTGGGATCTCAATCAGAACGTGATTCATCCATTTCTGAATGACCACCAGACAGAAGTCTCCCACGTCTGGGAGCTCCATCCACCCACGTCTTGGTGAAGTCATGAGGGATCCTTTAACTTACACAAAATCCACAGGTTTAGATTCATCGTCAACATTTCATTAGATACAAAGCGGCTTCTACAACAAATACATATATGCTAATAAAGATCTGCCCAAAACCTTCTAACTTTCCACTGCCTCAGCCCAATCTTAACATTTAAGCAAGCGATACGCTATCCTGAAAAATTTATCAACAAACGGGGTGAGCATATAGAGCTCAGCAAGTGACTAACATATCCATATCAAAATTGTTGAATCTCATATTTTGATGATGAAACAACTTGATATATGTTTATGATTTAATCTACGTTTTGAGTGACGTAGGGTGCTTCGATCAGGATGAGACAATTAAAGCAGGAACATCATGTTGTGCCGGAGGAACATGTCAGAAGATTGGACGTCGGGCCGGTGGATCGGTCGACGTATCGACAGAAGGCTTCGGGCCGTGGACTCAGGCATCGGGCCAAGAAGAGTGGGTATTGTGCCAAGGATATCAGAGTTGCGGAGTCAACTGGCCGATTGGGCAATAGGCCGCAGGAGAGGACGATGCGCCGAAGAATCAGACGAAGCGTCGAGGGACCAATGACATGCCGGACAACTTGGTTAATTGCTTAGGATTAATTGTCTCGATCGAAGTTTTGCTTTAATTGTGCAGGATTAACTATGATAACGATGAAGACATAAAGCGAAACAAAGTGTCGGAGTCAAGCGCGAAGGATTTGTTGCAAGTTCGAGAGTTCGACGGAAGTCCGAAGGTTCGTCGGGAATGCTACCGGAACTAGCCGAGAATGAGTTGGGAGCTTGCCGAAGGGTTTTCGGAAGCTTGCCGAAAGGTTCGTTGGAAGTTCGCGGAGCTCACCGAGAAAGATCGGAGCTTGCCGAAGAAGCTCGTTGGAACTCGCTAAGATCAAATCGTGAAGTCTAGGAGCTTGCCGGGAGTCCGCATAATGGTTTCCGAGAGTTCATCGGAAGACCGCCGGAAGTTTGCCGGAAGCTCGCTAGAAGAAGTCTTGACTTGCGGACTTTGTAATAGCTTAGAAAATGTCTTTAAAATCATAGTTAGTGCGTTAATTAGGGTTAGGATTAGGTGTTAATCTTATAACCTGGTTAGGGGCCAATTGGACCCGAATTCGGACTGGTTTGGGCCAAGTTTGGAGCCCAACCAATGATCTGAAATAGTGCCAAGAAGTGCAACCGCCCAGGCAGGGAGGTAGCACCGCCCAGGCTATGACTCCCAGCGAGACTGGGAGGTGCAACCACCCTAGCCAAGAGGTGGCACTGGCCCGGGCTCAGTCTCCGAGCGAGACTGGGCGGTCCAACCTCTTCTGTCATGAGGTAGCACCGCTAGAGCTCAAGTTTCGAGCTCTGCCAGGCGGTGCAACCTCTCCAGTCAGGCGGTGCAACCGCCTGAGCTCAGTCTTCGAGCTCTGGCAGAGAGGTGCAACCACCCCTGATAGAGGTGGCACCACCCAGAGGCTCAGTCTTCGAGCTCTGCCAGGCGGTGCAACCTCTCCAGTCAGGAGGTGCAACCGCCTGATCCCGGAATTCCGGGATTTGATCGTTTTGAGCTCCAAATTTGAACTGGGTTAGGGCCTATAAATACCCCACCCATTCAGCACTGAAAAGAGACAAACCTACGCCGAATTCTTGATCTTTTCTATGATTCTAAGAGCTCAAATTTGTGTAAAGTCCTAAAGTTCTCCTCTTTCTGTTCTTCAAGTCTTGAGTTGTAAAGAGAGGAGAGAAAGGTTCTGTAAGGGTTGTCTCCTGAGCTCGTCAAAAGGAGTGAAACTGTAAAAGGGCAGTTGGCCTTCGCCTATTGAAGGAAGGCCTCTAGTTGACGTCGGTGACCTCGTCGGTGGAGGAAGCCAAAAGTGGAGTAGGTCAAGACTGACCGAACCACTCTAAATCTCTGGTTTGCTTTTATTTTGAGCACTTTATCATTACTGCAAACCTCCTACATAGCTACTGCTCTCTGCGCTTTTAAGAACAAGTTTCTAAGTTCTGATCTTTCCGAATCTGCATTCAGACGTAAATCGGTGTTTTCGTACGATCTTTACATTGTAGTTTACATTTACGTTTTGATTCTATTTATAATTGCAAACTGTCTTCTGCGCTTTTACGAACGAGTTTCCTTGCAGTTTACATTTACGTTTTGATTCCATTTTTAACTGCAAACTGCCTTCTGCGCTTTTACGAATGAGTGTCTAAGTTCAGATCTTTCCGAATCTGTGCTTAGACGCAAACTGCGCTTAGACGCAAACTGTGCTTAGACGCAATCTGTGCTTAGACGCAAACTGCGTAAACTGCACTTAGACGCAATCTGAGCTTAGATGCAAACTGCGCTTAGATGCAAACTGCGCTTAGACGCAATCTGCATTTAGACGTAAACTGCATTTAGACGCAAACTGCATTTAGACGCAAACTGCGTAAACTGCGCTTAGACGCAACCTATGTTTAGACGTAAATTGTACTTAATCATAAGTAATCTTAGAATCGGCTTTTGCATCAAAATAGTTTTTATCGAACGAACGCAGCTTTCGTTTTTAATCGCTGAAAGATTTCCGCTGCACTAATTCACCCCCCCCCCTCTTAGTGCTCTCAATCCTAACAATTGGTATCAGAGCGGGGTTTTTCTCATTTCGGATTTACACCTGAGAGAAATGGCTCTTCATAGCTTTCAAGAGGGCTTTTCGATCTTTCGTCCACCATTCTTTAACGGATTGGACTACACTTATTGGAAAACTCGAATGAGAGTTTTCTTGATTTCTCCGAATCTGGATTTATGGAATATCATTGAAAACGATTTTCAACTTCCCTCTAAATCGATGAATGAATGGTCGGATTTGGAGAAGAAGTATTTTTCTTTAAACGCAAAGGCTATGAATGCCTTATTTTGCGCTTTGGACAAAAATGAGTTCAATCGGATTTCTACGTGTGAAACAACTTTTGACATTTGGCGAACACTTGAGATCACGCACGAGGGAACTAGTAGAGTCAAAGACTCGAAAGTTAACTTTTTATTGCATGATTTTGAGCATTTTCGAATGCAACCAAGCGAGACTATAGGCGACATGTACACCCGTTTCACGGATGTCAGACCCATACGGTTTCTACTCGATTCTCGCTCTAATCGGATTCTCCTGGAGAACTCTTTCTCTCTCAACCCGAATGACCCAAGCTAGGGATTTGTCTGAGAAAGAACATATGGGATATTCCTCTCATGACGCCGAGAGTGGATGATCCTCTATCGACACTCAATAGCCCTCGTAAGGTCGACTACCACTCCCAATGACCAACTGTACTAGATCTGGGAACAGCCAAACCTATAAGTCTGGTATCAAAGAGTGGAGCACTCATACAGGACATCCTTGGTGTCTCAAGTCTAAGGACCAGATACACCACTAGGACTATGGAATCGCTGTCGGACAATAAGTCATCATCAACCATCCAGCATTCCGTAAGCGGATCAATCAGTGAACTCATTCTCCAATGAGCACCTGTACTGTATCCCTAGTATCCCTACACGAGCGGCTATGAGACCAGTTGCATCCATCATATGGACGGGTATACAGCACACCAGTCTATCCGGTTATCACGATGTCCTTCTCGAGTAACTTATGACCGGAATTATTTAGGATATGTGTTTAAAGGTGAATCGAACTCATTATCGTGATCTCATCATGATCCGATTCCCATTGCACAAATCCAAGGACATCACAATATATATATGCACATATGCAATTGTTATAAAGTGATATACGCCAAAATATAATAAGCAAAAAGATTATGTATCAAGTCACACGTGCCATCACTCACGTGATTGGCTTGCTGGGCACCTATGACTAGCAATCTCCCACTTGACCTAAAGCCAATCACCTATGTGTCTGATCCCCATCAGACTCCTGTGATGCTCATAGACAAAATGAGACAATGGCTTTGTCAGTGGATCTGCAATGTTATCTTCGGATGGAACTCTTTCCACTGCTACATATCCTCGGGTTACGATCTCTCTGATAAGTTGGAACCTCCTCAGAACACTTTTGATGAGACTCGGGTTCCCTTATTTGAGTAATCACCCCGTTATTATCGCAATATAAGGAAGTCGACTTGTCGCTATCTGTATCGACTCCCAAATCTGTGATGAACTTCTTCACCCAGACTCTCTCCTTTGCTGCATCCGATGCAGCAATGTACTCCGCCTCTGTGGTCGAGTCAGCAGTGGTATCTTGCTTGGAACTCTTCCAACACACTACTCCTCCATTCAAGGTGTACACATACCCTGAATTCGACTTGCTATCATCGACATCAGACTTAAAACTTGAGTCAGTGAAGCCTTCAACCTTAAGGCTATTACCTCCATATACAAGTAAAAGATCCTTAGTCCTTCTCAAGTACTTAAGGATACACTTTACTGCTTTCCAGTGCTCCAAGCCTGGATCCGCCTGATACCTGCTCGTGACACTTAGAGCATGCACTATATCAGGCCTAGTACATAGCATGGCATACATGATAGACCCTATTGCTGAGGGATAAGGTATCATATTCATGTTTGCCCTTTCTTCTGGAGTTTTCCATGTCAAACCTTTTGACAATGGTTTCTATGTACCTGGACTGGGACAAGCCAAGCATCCTCTTGGATCTATCTCTATAGATTCTAATCCCCAAGATATAGGATGCTTCCCCTAAGTCCTTTATGGAGAAGTGTCTAGATAACCAAGTCTTTATTGTGGATAGCATTCCTACGTCATTCCCAATGATGAGGATGTCATCCATATATAACACCAAAAAGGTGATAGCGCTCCCACTTACCTTCCTGTACACACAAGGCTCATCTTCGTTCTTAACAAAGTCATAAGATCTGATTGACTCATCAAATCTTATGTTCCAACTTCGGGAAGCTTGCTTTAGTCCATAAATGGATTTAAGCAACCTACACACCTTATCTGGGCAGTTCTTGGATACGAATCCCTCAGGTTGCATCATATACACCTCCTCCTCAAGGTTCCCATTGAGGAATGCGGTTTTCACATCCATCTGCCAGATCTCATAATCATAGTGTGCTGCAATAGCCAATAGAATTCTGATGGATTTTAGCATTGCTACGGGTGAGAAGGTTTCGTCATAGTCAACACCTTGTCTTTGACGATACCCTTTAGCCACTAGCCTTGCTTTATAGGTCTCTACCTTTCCATCTACTCCGATCTTTTTCTTAAAGATCCATTTGCAACCGATGGGTACAATACCTTCGGGCGCATCAACTAGGTTCCAAACCTTATTGGAGTACATAGAATCCATCTCAGAATTCATGGCTTCTTGCCACTTCCCGGAGTCTATACTCATAATAGCCTCCTCGTAGGTCTGAGGATCAATATCCTCAGCATCCTCTCCTCTAATATGTCCCACATATCTCTCAGGAGGATGAGATACTCTATCAGACCTGCGTAAAGTTGAAACTTGTGTATTAGGTACCTGAACAGACTCGGACTGTAGAGTGGTGCTTGAGCTTGGTTCTCCAACCTCGCTCAACTCTATCATTCTCCCATTGTCTCCGCCAAGAATGTGTTCCTTCTCAAGGAACACTACTCTTTTAGCTACAAAGACCTTTTAGTCCTCGAGATGATAGAAATAATACCCACAAGTTTCCTTGGGGTGTCCCACAAATTTGCATCGCTCTGTCCTTGATTCTAACTTATCGGGGTTGTGTCTTTTAACATGGGCAGGGCAGACCCAAATCTTAACAACCTTAAGATCAGGCTTCTTCCCTTTCCATATCTCATATGGTGTAGACACTACCGACTTAGTTGGAACTCTGTTCAATAGGTAAGCTGTGGTCTCTAGGGCATATCCTTAGAAGTAGGTCAGCGAAACTCATCATGGACCGTACAATATCTAATAATGTACGATTTCTCCTTTCAGAGACACCATTGAGCTGAGGTGTATAAGGAGGTGTCTATTGGGATAATATCCCATGGTCCTTGAGGAACTGAGTAAACTCTGTACTTAAGTATTCACCTCCTCGATCTGATCGAAGAGTTTTGATACTCTTTCCAGTCTGGTTCTCCACCTCATTCTTATACTCTCTGAATTTCTCAAAGGCCTCGGACTTGTACTTCATTAAGTACACATATCCATACCTTGAGAAATCATCAGTAAATATAATGAAGTAGGAGTAACCTCCAATGGCATGAGTTGATATGGGTCCACATACATCACTATGTATGAGTTCCAACAACTCAGTGGCTCTCTCTCCAGTTCCACTAAATGGAGAGTTGGTCAATTTTCCACGAATGCAAGGCTCACAAGTTGCATAAGACACATAGTCGAATGGATCTAGATATCCATCATTTAGTAACTTTTGAATCCTTCTTTCATGGATGTGACCTAGCCTACAATGCCACAGGTATGCATTGTTCACTTCATCTCGTTTCCTCTTAGACACATTTACATTCATGATATGTGGAGTAGTGTCTAACATAAATAAACCATTATGCAATGTTCCTTTCGTGATAATCTTATTATCTAATAATATTGAACAACCATTGTTCTCAAAAACAAATTTATATCCACTAACTGTTAAACATGAAATGGAGATAATGTTTTTGATAATAGAAGGAACAAAATAACATGCATCTAATGCAATAAAAGCTCCACTAGGTAGATGTAGGGTGACCTCGCCAACAGCTAATACAGCAACTTTTGCTCCATTACCCATCTTGAGGTCCATCTCGCTTCTCTCAAGTCCCCTAGGCCTTGCTAGAACCTGCAATGAATTGCATATATGATAAGCACTACCGGTATCCAATACCCATGTGTTATCATAAGATTCTGACAAATGGAGACTGATCATGAATGTACCTGAAGCTTCATCAAGCTTTTGTTTCGCCCTTTCTGCAAGGTACTCTTTGCAGTTTCTCTTCCAGTGCCCATCTTTACCACAGTGGAAGCACTGGCCTTTGTCCTTTGTTGGGTCTTTCTTAGCAACCTTTGCTTTACCTTGTTTGCCCTTGCCCTTTCCCTTCTTAAGGGACCTTTCTGCTTTCCTTTTCTTTCTGGTCTCACCAGTGTAGAGAACTGGCTTCTCTTTCTTAATAGTACTCTCTACCTCCCTCAACATATTGAGGAGCTCTGGGAGAGTCACCTCAAACTTGTTTATATTAAAATTCATTATGAACTGTGAAAAGGAATCTGGTAGGGACTGAAGCACAATGTCCACACACAAGTTATCCTCTAGGACCATTCCTAGACCTGTGAGTTTCTCTATCCACTCAATCATCTTTAGGACATGGTTCTGAACCGGTGTCCCCTCAGTCATCCTAGCGCGAAAAAGGCTCTTGGATATCTCATATCGTTGAGTCCTTCCCTGTTCCTCAAACAATTTGCGGACATGTAGGAGAATGGATCTGGCATCCATCTTTTCATGTTGTCTCTGTAACTTAGGAGTCATAGAGCCCAACATATAGCACTGAGCAAGAGTGGTCATCAATGTACTTCACGTAGCGAGCGATCTCATCCTCGCTTGCCCCTTCTTCGGGCGTAGGCATCACTGTATCAAGGACGTACATGATTTTCTCCATTGTGAGAACAATTCTCAAGTTACGGAGCCAATCCGTATAATTTGGACCAGTGAGGCGGTTGACATCAAGTATGCCACGTAAGGGATTTGAAAGCGACATTTTCTGAAAATAAAGATGTAGCAGAAATGTATAACATGCAGATTTTGCAAGAAATAAACTATCAAGATATGGACTTCTATCTTAATATGCTCCCACTATTTTACTATCGAGACACGCGACACCCTCAGCACGTGAAACGGAAGTCTCCGGCAGACTTCTAGTGGGGATCAGGATCCAATCAGCGTCTTAGTGTAACCTCGAGGGACTCGACCAATCACACTAAGCCTAAAAGGTAGGCAACTCTCGCCGATCACAACTCCTTGTGATTCCCATCCTGTTCGGCCTCCGAATCACCATGGCCTCGAGGGACTCGACCAACCATGATACTCGGTTAAGTCAACACCTTCGTTACAAGATGAGTCTGATTTGATGATATACCCTCGAGGGACTCGACCAAGCATACCATGCCCTCAGGTCACCGGTGACATCTCTATGTCGTAAGCAAGATAGCGAATCACGATATAGGAGAGTCTCGAGGGACTCGACCAACTCAACCTACACCGGGAATCGGTTCCTACTCATAACGATGGAAGGCCACGTGGGTCAATCTAATTGCCTCACGTTTACCGACTTAATATTATCGAGAGATGTTTCTATGATTTGGTCTCCTATTATGACATGTCACACATATACATATTTAATATATATCTACATCGCATGCAAATATATATACATATCTAGTATGTGTATAAGCAATCACACCAAATGATCATGGACCACAACCTAATATGATTAGGCCCGAGCCAGTAGGCCTAATCACTCACATCAAGATCTATGTGTGCAACGGTGCATCTCCATGCCCTGTGATCGTCCATCTCGTCCTCGTCGGTTTCGTCGACATCTTGATGCATCTCCATGCATCACGATCGTCCGTCTCGTGGGTCCCGCTATCGCATCCACGCTCCCGCTGCGCCTCCTCGTGTGATTACAACTTAATCATAGGCACGCAGGCCCGACAATAAACGAGAAATATAATGGAGGTTCGCAGACCTCAATAACAATAATCACAAGTACACACATCACACAGTCCATGATCATCCGTCCACACATCATACATCACATGTATAAATAATCATCATCATGTAGGACTACTAGATAATAATAAAAATAATAATCAACTAAACCTTTTAAGTAATTAATATTTTCTGAAATCAGGGACATCTAGGGAATTTCTCAATTCCTAAGGGTATTTTCGTAATTTGGACAAAAGACAGAAACTGGAATTTCTCAAATTCTGAGGGGCAAAACTATCTTTTTTCAGAAAACCCTAATGCCCTTTCCCCTTTTCGTTGCTGCCGCTGCCGCAACCCTACTGGCGGCGGCCTGTGCGGCGGGGCGAGGGCACGCCCGCTGGCGGCGATGCCACTGCGGGTGGGCTCCCCTTTCGGGCGCCGCTGCCTCCGCAGGCGGTGCTGTCCCGCCGGGCGGCCGCCCCTGTGAGGGGGTTTCGCCCACGGGAGCAGCGGCGGCAGGTGCCACTGCCCTGCGACGCCTCTGCCCGTGGGTTGCCAGCCCCGCCGGCAGCAAGCCTGCTGCAAGCAGGCCGCCGGCCGGCTGCTGCAGGCATAGCGCTTGCGCATGCGCCGGCGCTGTGCTGCTTGGCTGCGGTTGCAGCTGCCGCTGCAGGTGGCTGCAGGCATGCAGATCGAGGGCAGCAACTGTTGCTGCCCTTCCTCGCTTTTGCGTCAACGATTTTGACATCAAAATTCTTCCTAAACACAATACACGCAGTTCAAAACCAATCATTCGCATGAACAACTTGGCTCTGATACCACTGTTGGGAAATCATTGGGGGGCGACATCATATGCGCAGCGGAAGAACAAGAAAACAAAAATCCCCGATTCCCAAAAAGATGTTCGTCGTCGTGCGAAGATTGGTGCGCAAAAATCCGCAAAACACAAAATTACGTATAGAGATTGTGTTACCTAGGGAGATCGTATATCCCTGTTTCCTTGCAGATCCTTAGGAGAGGGTGAAGGAGGTCAAGCGTCCTCCTCTCTAGCGGTGATCCACACAGCAGGGTTGCGACGACGCTCCTTAAAACTCTAGGCCTACTCTGAGGTGGAGAGGGAGAGGAGAATAGGAAAGGCAAGCAAAGACTCTAGCCTATGAGGCTGTGAATCCCTCATATTTATAGAGATCCCGTGTCAAACCCTAATGGGTCCTTCCCTAGTGGGTATTGGATTTGCATCCAATAAGACAAGGGCTCCGTCGGATATCTCATATACGAACCTCTACTCATCGCAATGCCTACCATATGTGTGTGACCCTCTAGGCCCAATATCGAGCTGGCCGTGAGTCATACCTATCAGAACTCCTTCTAACTCAGTGAATTATTATCTCTGTAATAATTCACTCGACTCATCGACTACGGACGTACTAGGCCACTACGCCGTAGTCCCCAGACGATACAGGGGAATCCAATCCATTGGACCTATCTGTCCTCAGTTACCATGTACCTATAATCCCTCATCCATCTAATATCCCAGAGACCGTATATCGAGCATGGTGTTGTTAGACCCATACGGTTTCTACTCGAGTCTCGCTCTAATCAGATTCTCCCGGAGAACTCTTTCTCTCTCAACCCGAATGACCCTGGCTAGGGATTTGTCTGAGCAAGAACACATGGGATATTCCTCTCATGACGCCGAGAGTGGATGATCCTCTATCGACACTCAATAGCCCTCGTAAGGTCGACTACCACTCCCAATGACCAGCTGTACTAGATCTGGGAACAGCCAAACCTATAAGTTTGGTATCAAAGAGTGGAGCACTCATACAGGACATCCTTGGTGTCTCAAGTCTAAGGACCAGATACACCACTAGGACTACGAAATCGCTGTCTGACAATAAGGCATCATCAACCATCCAGCATTCCGTAAGCGGATCAATCAGTGAACTCATTCTCCAATGAGCACCTGTACTGTATCCCTAGTGTCCCTACACGAGCAGCTATGAGACCAGCTGCATCCATCATATGGACGGGTATACAGCACACCAGTCTATCCGGTTATCACGATGTCCTTCTCCAGTAACCTATGACCGGGATTATTTAGGATATGTGTTTAAAGGTGAATCGATCTCATTATCGTGATCTCATCATGATCCGATTCCCATTGCACAAATCCAAGGACATCACAATATATATATATATGCACATATGCAATTGTTATAAAGTGATATACGCCAAAATATAATAAGCAAAAAGATTATGTATCAAGTCACACGTGCCATCACTCACGTGATTGGCTTGTTGGGCACCTATGACTAGCATTTGGGACATAGAACATTTGAAGACCACTCGAGTATAAGCTCAAGTGATGGTGAACTTAAACAACAAATGAAACAAAAATTAAAAAGTAAAAAGAACGGAACTACTTGCTTTCAACGCAAGAAGAAGAACAAAAATTGGGATGAATCGAGCTCCTCCGAAGACGAGGAGAAAATCAACAAAGGCGAGGTGGCAAACTATGCCTTTACGCCTTTTGACGCTGAGGTAATCAAAATGCCTTTAATTTACTTTGAAATTACATGATGCTTTTCATAAAGCATTTTTCTTTTTTATTTAATTTTCTTGAAAATTGCATGTTTAATAATTTTATAATGAAAATACAAACAATTACGAATCATGCTTATCATTCTAGTAATTTTGAAAATAATCATGAAAATTGCATGTTTATGATAAACAAAATGATTTTGATTAAAAAAAAAACCTTATGAAATCATGCTATATGTGGTTGAGAAGTAATAATGTGTATCATGTTGATTTCCATTGTTATTTCTCGATTTTAAGTATATGAAATCATGTTTAATTTGAAGTTATGATTAATGAGTATATATTTTTGAAATTATGTATGATGATTCTTGATTATCGATTTTCATGATAATAACAGTGGCTTTAAAAGAAATTGATGCATGTTTTCATAAATGAAAAGGCATGCTAACATGAAATCGACCACTTAAAATGAAACACTTAAAAAGGGAAAAATATATTATCAATGAAATCATGAATCTATTTATGTTATAAATTTTGTGAGCCATAAAAATGATTTTGATGATTCAAATTTGAAATGAGTTTTATTAAAATCATGATCTTGATTTTTCTCTTGAATGATTGTGACTTGTATTCCTTGATATGATTTTTATGCAATTCTTTGTATTTATGAAATATTTATCTCATCACCCAATTATTATTTTTTCAATATTCCTCAAGTGATGATATGAATGCATGAGATATTCATGAATTTATTTTGATGTATGCAAATGAGAAGCTTCGATCATGCATGGTAGAATGCAATGTGACAAATTAATACCATGATG